>NC_079496.1:87812229-88116692 GCF_030052815.1 Hevea brasiliensis | reverse complement strand
ACCAAAGAGGGCATTTGCGTGGAGCTTATATGGAGCTAAACGGGAGTAAGCCAGGGATATCATTGCCATACTAGAAGAGAAGACCCTTTTTTAAGGGTAGCTTGCCCCAATGGCAACTGCATTTATCAACAAGTAAGTAGCTCTAAACTTCTCGAATAACCATTGGCATGAAATTGTAGCAATAATAGAACTTTCATTTGGTAAATTAAAATTAACTTTGTTTTTAATTTAACTGACTTTTGCATGTAATTAATTTAAATAAATACTTTGTAAATTAAAATTAATCTTGTTTGTAAATTAAACTAATATTGGCATGTAAAATAAATTTAATTTAATACTTGGTAATTGTAAAATGAACTTGCATGTTAGAAATCTTTATTAGGTTGTGATTGTTTGGGACTTATGTGATATTAGAATAAATTACACATGTACATAATTAACTTAATTCAATTATCCTTAGGGTAACTTGGTGAAAATTAATTATTTAGGTTAAATAGAAACATAGGGTTATTTGAAATTGAATTTGTTTGTAAATTAAATTCCCAATAATAAATTAATTTTAGTCATCTGGTAAATATCATTTAAATAATTAGCAACCCCATAGATAGGAATTACTTGTGCATGAAAATTGTGTGTAAACAACAACCCTTTTTGTGAATTACTTGCGTGTGTAGGATTAGAATTGCATTTTTTAGGATAAAGTTTAATAAAGGAATAATAAACAAGACTTCTAGAAACATTAGTAGAGGACTGGCACTCGAATTAACGAGGTTAGACCAGGCGTAAGGGGTGCCTAACACCTTCCCCTTACGTACCCACTATCCCGAACCTAGACATTGGGCTATGGTAATGACGGTTGTGGAAACTCTGCAAGGAGTAAGTTGCCATCCATGACCCTCGGAAGAAACACTGAATATGTCCCGGTTATTACCCGGGTGGCGACTCCTGTCTATCTATGCCTTTGTGGCATAAATCCTTAGTACCGTGGTAGTGTTATGGGAAGACGGTACTTACCAGTGGTTTGATTCTATTAGGATTGTATGAAGTGCATGTCTAGGAAATGTTGTCTAAGGAGGTGGTACTTAAGTGAGACCATTGTGACTCCACCATCTTTCCTGGGCATTACCTGGTGCATTTTATATAATTCTAATGGATGATATTTTGCCTCACGCCCCACCCCTACAAGCACTTCCTTGTGCTGATTGACCAACTATGCCCTGACTGCCTAAAGCAGTGCCTCTACCTTTGCCTCTTCCTCTGCCAACTGACTGTGAACCTCTAGGAGCAGGACTCTAAATAGATCCCTCGGCAGTAATAGGAGCTGGACCATATCTCGAAGATGGAGCACTAGTGCAGTCTCTTGCTAAATGACTCTTGCCTCCATAGTTAAAGCAGGCTCCAGTGGCCCAATAGCATTCTCCCCCATGAATCTTGCCACAAGTCTCACAGGGGCGGGCAGAATGTGAACCCTTACTCGACTGCTGACCAGACCTAGGGGGTCTCTATCCAGAAAATCTGCCTCTACCAAATCTTCCACCTCGACCCCTGCTGGGTCCACTAAACTTCTTCTTCTTTCTAGAGGTAGCACCAGAACTCTATTCAACTGATTTTTCCCCCTTGTCTTTTTCTGATTTCTCAGCTTTTTCTGATTTTTCTTTCACTGGGGTTGCTTCTGATTCAATTCTCTCCAGTTCAAGTGCTTGAGACATAAGCTCTGAGAAGTTGCTGTGTCGAAATCTCACAACTTGCATCCTTATACTGGTCTTCAAACCCGTTTTAAATCTCTTGCACCTTGCCTTGCTGGTAATAAGGAGACTCCCTGCATAATGACTTAAGCGGGAGAACTCTCTCTCATATTCTGCCACTGATCGGTTCCCTTGTTTCAAACTCAAAAATTCTTGCAATTTCTGATCAACATATGCATCTGGGATATATTTTTGTCTGAACTCTCTGATGAAGTCATCCCAAGTCAGCACTGGTGGTTCAGCCAAGCTGTAGGGGATGGTCTTCCACCAATCATACGCATCCCCTTGCAGTAGCGACACAGAATACTCAAACTTCAGTTCATCTTGGCAGTGCAGCTTCTTAAATACCCTGTCCATTCTTTCAAGCCATTGCTCTGCCTCCAAAGGGTCCACTGTACCCTTAAATTCTACAGCCCCATACTTCAATAATTTATCATACTGCCTGGCTGAAGGCAGTGGTTGTGTCACAGGTGTCTGGGGTAGAGCTTGAACAGGCATACCCCCAGCCATTTGTTGAAACATTGCCGCCATCTGCTGTGCAAACTGTGCAGGGAACTGCGGCATTTGTGGGGCTGGTGCTACGGATCCACTGACATTCGGTAAAGCTGGGGCTTCCCCTTGTGCCTCAGCTTTAACAGACTGCTCAACTGGGCGATGCCCTTCTTCCATTTCAGGCTGAAGTTAGGGTATCTCCTGAACAAGTAACACAAGGAGATTTCCCCCCGTTAGTTCATATTCATGATGTAATGCACTGTATGTAACAATTATAGACATTGAGCAATTATACTTAACAAAAAAGACACAAATTCTAAAGTTAAAACATACTTCAAAAATTTTGCTCTGATACCACTAAAACATGTTACACCTTACCCCTCTGTAAGGCATAACATGATCCCGTAGAATGTCTAATGAACTACCGCACTTCACCTATCGATAACTCATTAAGTACCCTACAAGGGATTTTGTAACAATTTTCTTACTTTTGTTAAGTGGTGAGCATTTTCTAATAGGTAATTAGAACATTTAGTTAAAATTAAAACTAGTTAATATTTTTGGTCCATTTTATTTTTTCGCAAATTTTATAAAACTTTTGATAGAGTTCCCTTTGTATTTTGAGAAAACAGTTCTTCAAATACCTGTAAAAAGTACTTCTAAAAATGTTTTCTTAACAACTACTTCAATTTCTCAATCAAACTCAATCCATTTCAACAACTCCACAATCATTTCAATCAATTTCTCAAGTTCAAAATTCAATAATCCTCAAAATACTAATAATACATTTTATTCAAATTAAATAAAATAGTTCCACTCATATTTCATTGGAGACAAAACAATTTATATATATATATACATCATTACAAAATTTACATCAAAGGAAATTCAAACTAAATTTTTATTACAAACTTCATACAAACTTTGTACAAGCTGCTCAAGACCCATTTACATGTCCATACTTTTATATGCAATACATACATCAAAAGAAATATTTACAATTAGGATATAAATTATACCCGATGACTTTAAGCTGATAGCTCCTCACACCTCAACAGCTCATTCTACTTGTAACACCCCTATGTTCGGTAGTGCGTTCTACTGTTCCAGTGACCAATGTTGTCCGGACAGCTAGGATGCCTAGAACTACACTTCGATATGAGTGACGAGACATAAAATAATGAAATACAAGAAAAGAAAATACAAGAAAAACAAAGGAAAAATAATAGCAAAGAAATGTAACCAAGTTAAGCGAGCCGAGAACTCTAGCGATGGGTGACCGCACCGAGAAGTCACGGCGTGGACCGTTGACTAGCCCTGGACCGCGGGGAACCCTGGAAAATATTTTTAGGACTTAAATAGACCCCTATTGAAGTATAAATATTATTAGAAATATCAAAGAAAAATTAATTAATTAGTACAAAGAAAGTGAGAAATCGAAAAATGGACAAAAGCAGGTGTTACCGAAAAATCAGAAATACAACCCGAACAGGGGTATTATGGTCATTTGACACCCCAAGTTGTCTTTTGACCTAAATGCCCATTAAAAATACATGATATTACACTTGGAAAATATAATGAAAAATTAAATTAGTGGTACTTAATGTAAATAGCAAAAATGAGGTATAAATTGAGTAATTAACACTTTAAACATATAATATCATTATCTTATGGTGAGTGGAGCACTATAGGGTTAAAGTAATCCTTAAGTGGGCAGGTGTAAATCCACTCACACTTCATCTTCAACCTTCCTCCCTTCCGTGCCGAAATGAAGCGCTCCAAATCCTCCATGGCCGAATTGGTTGAGCTTCCTAAACCTCCACCATTTCCATCCTAAACACCAAAGTCACCTCACAAATTTTTATCCCCACATCACAAGGAAGAAATAAATACTTAATTTAAGGGATTTTAGTGAAGATTTAACAAGCCCCAACAATAGGTAAGTGTTTAAATTGTTTTCTTTCTTAAGTAAAATTTATGGGAAGCTTGAGATAAAGAAATTGATGAAGAAATTTTGAGTTTTTGGTGAGTTATGATTATGTATTAGTTTAGGCAGCCATGGTAATTAAAGAGTTTGAATTATTTTCACATGAAATTGATGGGTATTAATGTTGATTAAAGTGAATAAAAGTTTTAGTAGGTTAATTATTGGTGTATGTTAAAGTTGTACACTTAAGTTGAAAATTATGTTAAGTTTGAAATTCTATGCGTGAATGACTAAATGGACAGCCATAAAATTATATCCTAAATAAACTATTCTTACATGTATTGTGGAGAATTAATGTTGACTAATGTGATTTAAAATTTTGGTAAGTTAACTTCATGTATATGCGATGGTGGACCAAGTGGAGAATTGAGCTTGAAAGCAATTATGGGAGGTTTACAAATTCGGCAGCTTGTTAACTCCTTGAAGAATGCTGGAATTCATGGAATTGTTTGATGAATTGTGATCCTAAAGTTTGCCAAATGTGGATTTAACACCCCTATGTTCGGTAGTGCATTCTACTGTTCTGGTGACCAGTGTTATCCGGACAGCTAGGATGCCTAGAACTACACTTCAATATGAGGGAGGAGACATAAAATAATGAAATACAAGAAAAGAAAATACAAGAAAAATACAGGAAAAATAATAGCAAAGAAATGTAACCAAGTTAAGCGAGCCGAGAACCCTAGCGATGGGTGATCATGCAGGAAGTCACGGCGTGGACCGTTGACTAGCCCTGGACTGCGGGGAACCCTGGAAAACATTTTTAGGACTTAAATAGACCCTTATTGAAGAATAAATATCATTAGGAAGATCAAAGAAAAATTAAATAATTAGTACAAAGAAAAATGAGAAATCGAAAAACAGATAAAACCCGGTGTTACCGAAAAATCGGGAATGTAACCCGAACAGGGGCATTATGGTCATTTGACATCCCGAATTGTCTTTTGACCTAAATTTCCATTAAAAAAATAATATTACACTTAGAAAATAAAATGAAGAATTAATTTGGTGGTACCTAAAGTAAATAGGAAGAATTAAGGGTTTAATGTGGAATAAGTGGGAATTTAACATATTATATGATTAATTGAGTGAGTGGGCCACTAAGGGAATAAAATAAAAACAAAGTGGGGCAGGTGTACTTCCATTACACCATCAGAAACTTCATCTTCTCCAAATCACCAAGCCTTGCCGAATTGAAGAACCAAAAGACCTCCATTGCCGTTGGCCTTCAAGCTTGATCCACTCCTCCATTTCAACTCCAATCACTTAGATAGCTTCATTGAAAATTGTCTACACATCATAAGGAAGAGCTTGATACCAAAATCAAGAAGTTTAATCAAGGTTTGGCAAGTTCCAACCATAAGGTAAGTTTTTATTTTGGAAGATTGCTTTGTTAAACTTTGTGTTCATGTTATGGGTGTTGGTTTTGTGAAGAAAATTTTCAAGTTTGAAGAGTTATTGAGATGTCCATTTTGGACAGCCATGGAGTTATGTATTTGATGAAATATTTGTGCATATATTTGATGAGAAATTATGTTGGTTATGGTGATTTAATGTCCTAGTAAATTATTCCATATGTATATGGTGAATTTTGCACTTGGGATGGAAATTGATGAATTGTATGATACTTTGGTATTGAGGAACATTTTCGGCAGCCTTGGAGCTCTTGGATAAATGTATGTGTTCATGAAGGTATTGGCAGAATATTGACATTGAGGATTGATGGATATGTATATAGAGTGATTGTGTAAAGTGTATGTAAGAATTTGTAATGTTAGGTGTATATGTGATTGTACTTAGACTTTGTAAATGTGAGTGCTAATTGGTGTATTAAGGATGTTTGTAATCTACCCAAAGTGATGTTAATGTAAAGTGGAATATGGTTTTGGTAATGTACCAAAACAAAATTGGTAAGGGAAGTGAACATATAGTAAGGTAAGGGTGTAATTGATGTATGTTTAAGCAATGTGATTAAGGCAGTATGCATTTTAGCCTATAACTTTAAATGTGTAACCTCAATTGGTATGAGACAAATTGGAGGTGAAACTAGGCACAAAATGTGCCAACTTTCATTGAGAAAACATACCAAAATTCTGCTTGCAAGGTGGCATGAAAAATGACCAATTCGGATTAAGTGTAATTGAAACCTAAAAACTGACCAATTGGGCAGCAGTTAGTGTTTAGGCCATAACTCACTCAAAACAGGTCCAATTGACCTGAAATTTTAACCATGAATAGTTAAGACCCATACCTACAAGTCCTATTAAGACACCAAAGCCCAGAAATGACCAGAAGTAAGTCAAAAAGCTTGCACAAGTTCAGGTCCAAAAACTGGCCGAACCAAAGTTGACCAAATTGACCTAAAATTGACCTAATTTGATGCCATTTGACCAGCAATAGTATAATGACCATAACTTGGTCTACTTAACTCGGATTGACCTAAAATTTTGCCCCGCGTTCCATAAGACATAGATCTACAAGTTTGTAGTTTTGACCGAAACCCGAAAATCGAGGGAACTAGGTCGTCCGGCTAGGTCAAACTAGTATACCTGAATCCAGCAAGTTGCATTAAAATGCACTAAACAAGGAAATGAGTTTGGTAAAACGTACCAACCCTAAAACCCTATCGAATGTGACATATTAATGACACTAAGACCTAATTTACCTAAAACGCATCGAGGGTCAGTATATTAGGTGATTGAGCAAATAATAGCCTTCAGTGAATTACTTATCGAACATTATCGTTAGAGACAGTTTAATTTAGTACTGAAACACTTCAAATTGTGTTTCTCAGTTACCAAAGACTCAGGAAAAGGGAAGGAAACACTGAGTACAGACCAGGAGACAATTATCAGAGGTTTGTGCACAACAACTATTTCTTTTGAATTATTTTCAATTGAAATAAATTATGACTATTTGCATATTATTGTTTTAAGTTGTGAAATTGTGAAAAATGGTTTGAAAGATATTTGATGGATACTTATTGATTGAAAAGCACTGTAATTGGTTTGAAACCACAGCTATCATGTACATTGATTTTATTCCTCGCTAGCTTGTCTAGTGGGATGAATTGAATTCCCTCTCTGGCTGAAGTGCTGAGGTGTGTGCCTGTTGAGGACGAATAGAATGAGTACTCATATTTTTGCTAGCTAGCTATGTTATTCCTCATTAGTCATTGACTTTTGGGATGAATTGAATACCTCATTAGCCATCGGCTTTTGGAATGAATTGAACTTGGGAACATGATTAAAGCTGTGTGTGATTTATTGATGCATATTGTAAGATTGTAAAATGAGTTTAAATTCTTATTGACATTCACTGTCTTTTGAATTTAGCTATGTTTTGATTACTGAGATTTATTGTAATATTGTGTTAAATTCCTTATGACATTATTGTCTTGAATTTAACTATAGTTTTAAGTATCCACTATTTACATGACTTATGAATTGTGATTTAAATTGTATTTGGTTAATGTTGTGCACCACTGAGACATCGTCTCAGCGATAGCTTTATTCTTTATCGCGAGTAGGCAGACAGAGCAGAGCGTGAGACTAGGTTGCTAGTACCTCCAGCGAGAGACTACCGGGTATAATGGGTATACCAATATTTTGTATTTTGTAATGTAATGTATATTCACTGTATGTACATATTGTTGTTAGTTTTGAGCAGTTGTAAATAAAAATTTGTACATTGAAGTTGTAAAATAATTATGAGTTATTTTGACTTGTAAAATTTGTATTATATTTCTTTTATCTCATCCTTTGAAAATACTAAAAAATTGTTGTGGATTTGAGTTGAGATTGGGAAATATATTTGAAGTGCTTTCTACAGGTTTTCTGAAGAACTGTTTTATCCAAAATACAGATGGCACTCTGCCAAAATTTTTACAGAAATTCCAAATACTCCAAATGAGTTAGCTGGTTTACTTCAGTTCACAAAAGTTTTTAACACCTGTAAATAGTGCTCACCACTGTAAAAGAAGTAAGAAAAGTTTTTAAAATCCCTTGTAGTATATTTAATGGATTATCAGTAGACGGAGTTGGTAATTCATTTGGTATACTACGGGATCATGTTATGCCTTTCAGAGGGGTAGGGTGTGACAGTGGATGTAAGATAGTGGTGAAGATATATGTTATGATAGTGGAGAAGTTATATGTTATGATTAGATGATTAAATTGTTATAATTTAGTTTGACAAATTCTGCATCATATGGTGTATGTTGAGTGTGATTATAGGCTGCCAAAATGATCAACAATATGTTGTAAAATATGTTTAGGTTATGGTACAAACCAAAATTGGCATGAATGTGGAGTTTGGTAAATGCTAAAAGTGACCTTTGATGAGTAATGAAGGAAATGCAATAGGGCAGTTAAGTTTTGGGCTTAGAACCTTAAGTGTGTGGCTCCAATTGGTATGAGACCAATTGGAGGTGAAACTAGGCACAAAATGTGCCAACTTTCATGAAGGAAGCTTGCCAAAATTCTGCTTGTAAGGTAGCTTGAAAAATGACCAAATCCGGATTAGTGCAATTAAGGCCTGAAAATTGACCATTTGGGCAGCAGTTAGTGTTTTAGCCATAACTCACTCAAAACAGGTCCAATTGACCTGAAATGTTGACCATGAATAGTTAAGACCTATATCTACAAGTCTTATGAAGACACCAAAGCCCAGAAATGACCATAAGCAAGTCAAAAAGCTTGCACATGTTCGGGTCCAAAAATTGGCCGAACCAAAATTGACCTAAAATGACCTAAAGTGACTAATTTTGATGCATTTTGACCAGCAATAGTAAAATGACTATAACTTGGTCTACATAACTCAGAATAACCTGAAATTTTTCCCAGCATGCAATAAGACATAGATCTACAAGTTTGTAGTTTTGACCGAAACCCGAAAACTGAGGGAACTAGGTCGTCCGGCTAGGTCAAACTAGTATCCCGAAATTCAGCAAATTGCAATAAAATGCAATGTACATGGAAATGAATTTGGTAACATTTACCAACCCTAAAAGACTATTGAATGTGACATATTAGTAACATTAAAACCTAATTTACCTAGAACGCATCGAGGGTCGATATATTAGGTTGACTAAGCAAATAATAGAATTCAGTGAATTAATTATCTAGCATTATCGTTAGAGACAGTTTAAATGAGTACTGAAACACTTTAAATTGTGTTTCTCAGTTAGCAAAGACTCAGGGAAAGGGAAGGAAACACTGAGTCAAGGCCAAGAGACAGTTATCAGAGGTTTGTGCACAATAGCTATTCCTTTTTGAATTTTTTTCAATTGAAATGAATTATGACTATTTGTATATTATTGTTTTCAATTATGAAAATGTGTTTGAATGGATACTTATTGCTTGAAAGGCATTATAAATGGTTTGAAACTGTGAAAAATTGTTTGAATGATATTGATGGATACTTATTGATTGAAAAGCATTGGAAATGGTTTGAAACCACAGCTATCATGTATATTGATTGTATTCCTCGCTAGCTTGTCTAGTGGGACGAATTGAATTCCCTCTCTGGCTGAAGTGTTGAGGTGTGTGCCTGTTGAGGACGAATAGAATGAGTACTCATATTATTGCTAGCTAGCTATGTTATTCCTCATTAGCCATCGGCTTTTGGGATGAATTGAATACCTCATTAGCCATCGGCTTTTGGGACAATTGAACTTTGGAACATGATTAAGCTGTGTGTGATTATTGATATGTATTATGAGATTCTGAAATGGAGTTTAAATTCTTATTGACATTCACTGTCTTTTGAATTTAACCATGTTTTGACTTATTGAGATTTATTGTGATATTGTGAAATGGATTCAAATTCTTTATGACATTCATTATCTTGAATTTAACTATGGTTTAAGTATCCATTATTTATATGAATTATGATTTTTTATTTAAAGTTGTATTTGGTTAATGTTGTGCACCACTGAGACATGTCTCAGCGATAGCTTTCATTCTTTATCACAGTGCAGACAGGCGAGCGTGCAGACTAGGTATTAGTGCATTCAGCGAGAGATCATCGGGTATATTAAGTATACCACATTTTGCATTTTGTAGTGTAATGTATGTTCACTGTATGTATTTATTGTTCTTGGTTTTGAGCAGTTGTAAATTAAAATTGTACATTGAAGTTGTAAAATAAATTATGAGTTATTTTGGCTTGTAAAATTTGTACTGTATTTCTTTTATCTCAGTCTTTGAAAAATTATTGTGAATTTGAGTTGAGAAATATATTGTATTGTTTAACTGTTGGAGTTGAGCTTGAGAAATATATTGAAGTGTTTTTTTATAGGTTTTTGAAGAACTGTTTTATCCAAAATACAGATGGCACTCTACCAAAATTTTTATAGAAATTACTAATAATCCAAATGTGTTAGCTGTTTCACTTCAGTTCAAAAAGGTTTTTAACACCTGTAAATAGTGCTCACCACTGTAAAAAAAGTAAGAAAAGTTTTAAAATCCCTTGTAGTGTATTTAATGGATTATCAGTAGACGAAGTTGGTAATTCTTTAGGTATACTACGGGATCATGTTATGCCTTACAGAGGGGTAGGGTGTGACACTGCTGCTCCTCTAGCCTCTGTATCTGCGACAGCAATAGAAGCTTTCGCTGAGTACTAGGACTCAGTGGTGCACAACATACTAAAATAATCTTTATGCAAAACTTAAATCACATTTATTCAAAAATTTGGCTGAACATGAGAATTAAGTACAAATCATGCATTATGAGATTTTAAATGCAAACCAAGTTCATTTCAAAGTATCAAAACACATTTCATAAAACCCACAGTTAGATCATGCCATTCGAAACAAATAGAATCTCAATAGCCAGAGGCTAAAGAGAAATCACATCACAAGGCTAGCTAGCTCAAATATATGGATATCCATTCAAATCCTCTTCTACTAGCACACCTCAACACTTCTCCAGAGAAGGAATCAAAATTCGAAACTAATTACCCCCACTAGTCATGCTAGTGAGGTGTTCAAATATATGGTCATGACACTGTGGTTTCAAAACTTATCTTAACAATTTGCTAAACATTGTCATTTCATAACTTTCAACAATTTAAATCAAACATCATAAGAATGCCATAATCCAATATTTCACATTATTCAAAATAGTATGCAAAAGATGATTATAAAAAGTATACGTTGTGCACAAACCTCAAGCGAGTCGCCTCTTGGCCTCGACTCGGTTCCTCAGCTCCTTTCCGGTATTCTTTTCAACTGAAACACTCAATTTTATAATGTTTCAGTACCATAATTTAATATAAATCCAAAAATAAATTTGGACTTATTTTTACCTAGCTCTAACGTGCTAAACTCGACGTTTTCGAAATTTTGTGTTTTGGGTTACTATTCACTACACTATTCAAGTCAAATTGTTGACTTTCTAAGACTTAATAGGTATGGGAACTCCAACTTCACCCACATACCACATTTTGGTCACTAAACTTGTTGGTTTTGGTCATTTTCTCAAAACTTAGGTCTTTTAGGAAAAATTGCCAAATTTTCAATTTTGTTGTTCCTAATTTTACTATTTCATTGATCAGTTTACTGTTGGAATTTGGCAAAACTTTCTTCATAGAAAATGTTCCCTATTGTCTTAAGTTTATTCTCCTTTTTGAATCACCCCAATTGAAGTTTTGTAGCTCAAGTTATAAGCAAATTACGTTTACTGTTCATGCTGCAGAATTTGGTTCTGCAGATTTATTGATCCAACTTCATTCAGTAATTTGATCAAGTTAAGTTCATAATTTGGTCTAATTTTCTTCACATGAAATGTTCTACCATGTCTTAGGTTTCCATCGGTTCAAGAATCACCTAAATCAGAGTTTTCTAGAGAGAGTTATAGCCATTGAAACTTTACTGTTCAAATGGAAAATCTGCAGTCTGCAGATTCAGTGACCCAAATTTGCTCAGTAATTTGATTTGGTTAATGACATAATTTGGGTTTGTATGCTTCATAAAAGTTTTAGATCTATATCTCATCTAACCACTAGTAAAATTCAGGTCATTTTGACCTGCCTAGCTCGAGTTATGACCAAATGAACAAATACTGTTCATTTGGTCAGTTTGTGCAGGGCAGCCTGTAATTTTTCAACTTTGGTCACTTTGTTCACTAGGTTTTAGTCACTTTTTGGGCATGCTTCCTAAATGAAAATTGTGTCATTTAGTGCCTATTTTCATTCCCAATTGGTCCCATATCCATTGGACTTGTAAAATTTCATTTTTAATCCCTCAAAGGGAATTTTAGTCATGTTGCCAGCACATGACCTTATCCAATCCGAATTGGCTTTTAATTCCAACACTTCTAACACACCTCATTTGGTCACAAATGACCATTTTTCACTTCACATTAGGTCAAAGACACCATTTACAAATTTCTCCAAATTTTTGCCTCAAAACCCTAGGTCTCAAACCCTAACCACTCTAATCCATTGCAATTAACTAATTCAAAGCATATAAACACAATCTTTCAACTCATTCAAGCATCTTAACATGTTTAACTCAATCAAACTCATGCAAATCACTCTCCCCTCCATGCTGGACGAATTTCAGTTTAGTCCCTCACACATATATTTTTTTTATTTTAAGTTTATTTACAAGTAATTCAAGCTAAAAACACAACAAATAATCTCAAACTTTCAAATTGATGTGTTTACCTCAACTTTGATATCCAATCTTCAATTTTCCTCCTCTTTTCTTGTTTCTTTCTTGTTAAATTTCTTTCTCAAGGGAAGGGAATAAGGTTTTATGGAGTGATTGTAGAAGAAGTTGGGATTTGGTAAGGGTTTCAAAGCTTGAAGCAAGCTTAAAATGAGACTTGCAATGGTGAGGGAGGGAGAAGGATGGAGACGTCCACTTTGAGGAAGATGAGGCTTTTAATTTTTTTTTTCTTTTCTTTTCTTTTGTCTTTTATCTCTTTAGGAAGACCAAAAATCCAAATAAATAAATAAATTAATTATATTCTTTATGGCATCATGCATGAGGTCATGCATGAGGTCATCACCTTTTAACTTTTCCATTCTCTTTTTTTTTTTTTCTATTAGTTCTTTAATGTAATTCTCGATTCCAAAATTTTCTTTTCTTCGATTTTATTTGACAGTTAGGTCAGGAGTCAGCTCTCGGGGTCAATTGACCAAATTGCCCCTCGCCAGTTCATCCCGGTTTGCAATTAATTTCATATTTCTTTCGGCTCCCTGACCTAATTATTTGACTGGCTTAATAGTCCTTTTTCATGATTTTCTCTTTTCCACCGTGTTTATAAGGGTCCTAAGGACTGCAGTGTCACTTTTTACGGTTCGAAATTTGAGTTTAAAACGGCTTCGCAGTCGTTCCCGAGAAGGTCACCCATCGCTGTGACTCTCGGCTTGTTTAACTTCTTATGTTCTATTTTTCTTGTTTATACTTAACTAATTAGACATTACTAATTATTTGTGTTTATGACTTCTCTAGTTGTCTTAAGTGTGGTTCTAGTCCCCTTAATTATCCAGACCGACACCAATCACCGGAACAATGAAATATACCAGGCTATGCAAACGGGGGTGTTACATGGGAGAAGGAATTTGCAGGTTTTCAACTTGAAAATTTTGGGAATTCCTAGGTTTGACTATCAAAAGCCAAAGATTTAGTAGCCGAAGCTTGCAGGTTCTGGAAAAATCTGAAAAATTTCTAAGTTCAGCAGCCGAAGTTAGTAGTGGACAAAAGTATTGTCTAAAGCCTAAGACTTCGGAAGCCAAAGTTCAAGAATTCGACAGCCGAAGTGGGTTTGGCCTAATTTTTCTCCTTTCTTTTCTAATATTCTAAAACATTATTTCATGATTCCCAAGGGCCTAGAATAGGATGTTTATGATATGTATAGATTTTTAGAACTTTGTGTAACACTCTAGGGTTTGCTTTTATAGGATTAGGCTTAAGGGACTCGTAAGGATAAGGATCCGAGAATAGCTCCTATTTGAGTTCGGTGGTTGATAGGCTATAAGAGGTTAGTAGCTCTAACCTTAATAAAATGGAAACTATTTACAAGTAATTAATGAGGATCCTCAAGAATCATGTCATGTTTATTTAGGATGCATGCATTTAGAATACAAAGATATTACATAATTGCATAATTTATTATTGGTGCATTGATAGATGTTGGATGACCTACTAACTCCCCCCATGTTATGACTATGTAACGTTATGAATGTTATGGATCCATAAGTAAATCCCATGGGGGAGGTCATGTTTAAAAGGAAAGTTTAGGGAGTTACTAGTGATAATGTCCATTTTACGTGAAATGTTTGTCATTTGAAAGCCCATGTGCATGATGTATTGCACATGTGTGAATGAATGATATAATCATTGATGGTTAGTTTACTCACTGAGCTTATGTAAGCTCACCCTATTCCCATAACCCCCAGGTGCATGATTGCAAGACTAGAAGAGTTCTTTGAAAAGAGAGCAGCAGGGGTAGCCTTAGCCCTTCCTTTATATATGGTGCAGGGGTAGATGGACATGCAATTTATGAATGGATAGTACCGTGCTGGTGATTAAAGCAAATTGAAAATAAGTAATTTTTTTTAAGTATGATGATGTATATATTGTGTTAAACCTTTTGAGGGTATGCATGTTGAACCATTACAGTTTGAATTTTATGTATGTTAAGGTTCAAATTATGAGCCATTATCATGTTATGGACGTTAATGTATGGATGAAAAGACTAAGATGTAATGGTTTAGAGTACATTAAATGGCAAGATGCAAGAATGTATGTATATTTCTCTAGTTTTAGGCTTGCAATGGGTTTTGACAGCCTTAAGCTGACCTGATCCCTAATGACAGTAATGGCCCCTAGTTTGGGTGATTGCAAAGTTGGTATCGGAGCTTTAAGTCATATAAGTGGACCTAAATGCTAGAAATAGTATAGAAGAGAGATGAAAGGAAGTATATTGACTAGCACAGTTAGGAAAATACATGTCCAATAGGGTTGAGTCTCTATATGTTATGTGATGAATGTTATGAGCATGTTAGGTTTCATGTTATATTTAATTATGTGTTATGTGTTCATGTGAATGTATATGAACTTTTTATGTGCTCAATACTTCTTATTTGCTTTCAGAAATGCGAGGTTCAAGGCAGTCCACTAGGTTGATCAGTGCTCCACCCAAGGATGAGGGTATTGGAGCACTAATTGCCAACCCTGTTGTTAGGGAGAGAGCAAGCAAAGGTAAAAGGGGAGAATCTTCAAGAGGTCCTAGAAGGTTCTTTGAAGTCAGCAGGGAGACTGCACAGGCATTTAGATGTCTATTGATGCATGAAGGAGTTCTTATGGCTTCTTCTAATAACATAAGAATCTTGAGCCTTCTAGTGTGGGAAGGATAGGCAAAGATAGTTTTGAGGAAGGAGGATATGAGTTAGAGTTTGTATCTCCTCCACAGCCAGAACTGAAGTATGAGTTTAGGTATCAATACCATCAATAGGGGAGTTTTGGAAACCTTGGGTTTTTAGGCTACCCCTAATATCCTCCTTTTATGCCCTACCCACCTTACTTCCTACCATACAACCCATATCCCATGTACCCACTACAATAGTACCCCTAAAGTTCTTTCACCACCATGAGAACTCAAAATCCCATGGAGAGAGTTATAAGAGAACAAGTACCACCACCACCCCTTTTAGCTTCTACAATTCCTACACAAGAGACTGGGACAAATAGTCAAGGTAAAATAAAGATGACAGATTACTTAAAGTTAGATGCTCCTAATTATAAGGAAGGAGATGATCCTTTTGAGTATGTTAAGGTGGTCAAAATAATGGCCGATGAATTAGATGCTAGTGATAGTAAGGCCATTTAGATGGCTGGCTTTACCTTAAAATATAAGAAAGCAAAGGAATGGTACAAGTCCTGTGTTATTGATATGGTTGACAGTATGACTTAGTCCTATGTTATTGATAGGGTTGACAGTATGATCTGGTTTTAGTTTGTGATAGAGTTTACTAATTAGGCTTTTCCAGAAAGCTCCAGGAAACTGAAGGTGGTGGAGTTTGAACAGTTAAGACAAACTGCTAATATGAGTGTGGATGAGTACATAGATAAGTTTGTTAAGTTCTGTAGTATATGGGGCAAGAGTATGATATGGATAAGAAGAAGGCAAAGAGGTACACTCAGAGGTTGCACTCCAAATACTCTTCATTGATTTTAGTTGCAGAAACCCATAGCTTCCATTCCATAGTAGATGCTGTAAGAAAGATGGAGGCTAGGGCTATCATTGAAGTACAAAAGTCAAACAATCCACAATTCCTAAGGCTACCAATACAGGGAGGTTTGTTCATTTAACTAAGACTGTTTCCTCATCCAAAACAAAAGAAGATAAAGAAGGGAAGTTTAGCAAGAAGCAAAAGAAGAATAAGTTCTAGAACAGAATCAAGTCAGGCCTTGGGATGGGAGGTGGATCTAGTTTAGGTTCAGATACCTCTAGTTGTGTAAGATGTGGGAAGCCTTGCTAGAGAGTTTGCAGGTTTAGAACTTTCTAATGTTACAGGTGTGGTTAGGAGGGGCATATGTTTAGGGAGTGTCCTAACATGAAAAGGGTGGCTTCACAATAACATACTAGATTAAGTAGTATGGCTTAACTGGCAGCGAGATAGACTTCTGAAGGTCTCTCATCAGGAAGGGGACAGGGTAGAGGATGAGGTTCTTCTTCCTCAATGATAGGCTCTCAAGGAAGGGGTTCAACAGCACTGACACAGATCTTTACCATGACATAATAGGAAGTCAATACCTCCAACACTGTGATGTTAGGTAACCTTTGCATTAGGAGTTTTGATGTGCATGTTTTGATTGATCCTAACACATCTTATTCTTTTGTTATGCCCAAAATAGTTCTAAGATTGGGTTTAGTAGTTTTAAGCCTACAATGTTCGTTGCTTGTTAGTGAGCCTAAGTGTGATCCTTCAGTGATAGAGATGATCTGTTACACCTGTCCAGTGATAATAGAAGATAAATATTTTCCAGCTGACCTAGGGGTCCTAGAATTGATGGATTTTGATATTATTCTAGGGATGGATTGGCTCTCAGCTAATTATGCCACCTTAGACTATAGAAATAAGGTAGTAAGTTTCAGAGGGCAAGATGGGTACAAGGTAATTTTTTAGGGAGATCAAACATCAGTAATGAAGGGGATAATCTCCATGATGCAAGCTAGTAAGATACTTTGAAAAGGATGTAGAGGGTTCTAACCCATTTAGAGAAACTATGGAGAATAGAAGTGGACCAAAATTAGTTCCTATGGTAAGAGAGTTTCTACATGTGTTTCCTGAGGAACGACTTGGTCTGCCACTTGAGAGGGAGATAGATTTTGAAATTGATCTAGTGCTTGATACTAGACCTATGAAGAACAAGTACCCTTTGCCTCATATTGAAGATTTGTTTAACTAGTTGGTTGGAACTAGTTGTTTTTCAAAGATAGATTTAAGGTCCAAATACCACCAATTGAGGATTAAGGAGTCAGATATTTTGAAGACTGCCTTTTGGACCAAATATAGGCATTATGAGCTTCTTGTGATGCCATTTGGGTTAACAAATGCCCCAGTTGCATTCATGGATCTCATGAATAGGGTATTCAGACAATACCTAGATCACTTTGTAATCATCTTTATTAATGAAATCTTGGTGTATTCTAAAAGTTCAAAAGAGCATGCACAACATCTAAGAATAGTTCTCCAAATGTTAAGGTAGCATCAGCTATATGCCAAGTTCTCTGAGTGTGAGTTTTAGCTAAAAAGTATATCCTTCTTGGGACATATAGTGTTAGAGAATGGAATCGAAGTGGATATAAGAACGTAGAAGTAGTGGCAGATTGGTCAAGGCCAACCACAGTGATGCAAATCAAGAGTTTCCTAGGTTTGGCTGGCTATTATAGGAGATTTATACCAGATTTCTCCAAGATGGCTGCTCCAATGACTTGGTTAACTCAGAAGAATAGGAAGATTGAATGGAGTGATGAATGTGAGGAGAGCTTTCAGAAGCTTAAAGAGTGTCTAATTTCAGCATCAGTACTAGCTTTGCCTACAAGCAACGAAGATTTCACTGTCTACTGTAATGCCTCCAAAGTGGGTTTGGGATGTATTCTCATGCAGAAGAGAAGAGTAATAACTTATGCTTTAAGACAGTTAAAGAAGCATGAAACTAGTTATCCCACTCATGACTTAGACATGGCGACCATAGTTTTTGCCCTAAGATATTGTGACATTATCTTTATAGAACAAAATGTGAGATCTTCACAAACCATAAAAGTCTTCAATACATCTTTAAGCAGAAAGAGCCGAATCTCAAACAGAGAAAATGGATAGAACTGCTCAGTGATTATGACCGTACAATCCAGTACCATCTAGGAAAGGCAAATATTATTGCAAATGCCCTTAGCCATAAATCATTTAGCAGTTTGGCAAATATATCTATAGAAACATAGCCCATCTTGAAGGAGTTACACCAGCTGATTAGAAAAGGGTTACAACTAGAGTTATCAGCCAAGGGTACCTATATAGCTTAGATGAAGGTGATAACAATGTACCTAAGGCAAATAGCAAAAAAAACAGCATGAAGATCTTGAAATGGTGAAAATAGTAAAAGCGGTACAAAAAGGGAAGAGTAGTGAGTTCCGTTTCAATGAAAAGGGAGTGTTAAGGTTTGGTAATAAGTTGTGTGTACCAAATGACATCCAACTTAAGGGAGACATTATAATGCTAAGTATAATGTGCACCCTGAAGCCACTAAAATGTATTAAGACTTGAAGAATGTGTTAGTGGCCTTCCATGAAAAAGGTGATTACACAGTTTATGACTAGTTGTGAGGTATATCAGCAAGTGAAGCTGGAGCATCAGAAGCTAGTAAGAATGCTCAACCCACTACCTATTCCAGAGCGAAAATGGAAAAATGTGGCCACTGACTTTGTTATGGGTTTACTAATAGCCTCCAATAAACATGACTCGATATGGGTTATAATGGATAGGTTAACCAAGACTGGTCACTGTATTCCTATTAAAGCTAACCATTCAGTGGATAAATTAGCTCAGGTGTACATGGTAAAGATAATTAGGTTGCATGGAGCTTTAGTGACAGTAGTCTTCAATCGAGGACCACAGTTCACATCAAGGTTTTGGCGTTATCTTCAAAACGAGTTAGGCATGAGGTTAGACTTGAGCACGGTCTTTCACCCTTAAATAAATGGACAGTCAAAAAGGATCATACAGACTTTGGAGGATATGCTGAGAATGTGTGTGCTAGACTTTGGTGGATTATGGAAAGAGTACCTTCCCTTAGTTGAGTTTGCATACAATAATAACTATCACTTTAGCATTAGAATGGCACCATATGAAGCTTTGTATGGGAGGAAATATAGGTCTCCTATGTGTTGGGAAGAAATTAGTGAAAGAGCCTTAGCGAGAATGAAGTTGGTGAAAGTCACCAATCAAGCCATGCCCTTAATTAAGGCAAGGTTGAAAACAGCTACCAGTAGATAGAAAAGTTAAACAAATCTATATAGAAGAGAAGTAATTTTTTAGAAAGGGGACATGATGCTTCTAAAGGTGTCTCCAATGAAGGGTGTCATTCGGTTTGGAAAAAGAGGCAAACTTGCTCTAAGGTACATTAGACTATATGAAGTGTTGCAAAGGGTCGAAAATGTATCTTATATGTTAGCTTTGCCACCAGAAATGGAGGGAGTCCATCTCGTGTTCCATGTTTTTATGTTGAGGAAGTTCGTGTCAAATCAAAACAAGGTTATAAGTGAACTAGAGATGGAAATTTTAGAAGATCTTTCTTATATTGAACAACCTGTCCAAATTATAGACACTCAAGTAAGGAAGCTGAGGAACAATGAGATACCTATGGTCAAGGTATTATGAAACTGCCACAATATAGAAGAGTGCATATGGGAAACTCGCGACTCCATGATACAGCAATACCCCCCACCTTTTCTAGGTATGTTATGTTTGCTTTTTATGTGTTTATTTTAACATTCAAGGACGAATGTTCTTAAGGGAGGGGGGGGGGGAGAATGTAATACGCACTATTTTTTGATGTTGGAATATCTATCCTTGAAAGAATATTCTGGTGAAAAGTAAAATTTCACTGACAAAGGAGTGGCAGTAAAGTGAGAAAGTATGTTAATGTATGTGGGTTTAAAATGTTCAAAATGTATCTAAGAATGAAAAATGTTCTAAAAATTTTAAGTGTGTGTTTCTAGCAGAAAGATTTTTGACAGTCGAAATATTAACTTTTGGCAGCTAAAGCCTCTTTTCTTATTTAAAAGCTCATTTGAATATAATAGACTTCGACAACTGAAAGCTAGACTTTCAGCAGCCAAAAGTCCCTCGACAAAGAGGGTATAAAAAGCGTCCAAAGCTTATTTTGCTGCCAAAGCACTTAGGGTTTTCTTCTTTTCTCTTTGTCTCTCTCTCAACTTTGAGGCATACAAGGAGCTCTTTGAAAAGAATTCCTTCAGTTTTTTTGAAGATCTGGAGATGGATTCTTCCAATTAGAAGTGTGAAAGAGAATATTCAAGCTTTAAAGTTGTGGCTCTCTCACCTTCAAGCTCCAAGAAAAGAGATAACCTTTTTTCCTTCTCGATCTAATGGTTAGATTTAAGAAAGTTGAAGAGGGATGAGGTTTTTATAACTTCAATTTCATGAAAAGTTATTTTAAGTTAAGTTTTTGGAGAAATTTATACATGTTAGGTTTGGGAGAACCTAGGATTTGAGTTTTTTATTAATGTATGTGGGTTTTAAGTGTGTTTTCAAGTTGTTTTAAGCCCCAAAAATGTGCATATGTGATAGGATTGTGTTTTGAAACTTTAATATGAGTTTGCGTGTTGATGGAAGAAGGAATCTGTAGACTTTTGACTTGGGAATTCTAGGAATTCCCAGGAATTCCCAGGTCTAGCTGCCAAAAGCCAGAGGCTCGGTAGCCAAAGTTTGTAGTTTCTTAGAAAATCTAAAAAATTTCTAAGTTCGACAATCGAAGTCCAGGACTTTGGTAGCCAAAGTCATCACAGGACAAAAGTGTTATATGAAGCCTAGGACTTTGGCAGCTGAAGTTTAGGACTTCAGCAGCCATAGTGGGTTTTGGCTAACTTTTTCTCCCTTCTTTTCTTAGATTCTAAAACATGGTTTTATGGTTTCTAAGGGCGTAGAATAGGATGTTTATGATATGTATAGATTTTGAGAACCTTGTATAACACTTTAGGGTATGATTTTATATGATCGGGCTTAAGGGACTCAAAAGGGTAAGGATCCGAGGATAGGTCCCGTTCGAGTAAGGTGGTTGATAGGCTATAAGAGGTCAGTAACTCTAACCTTAATAAAATGGAAACTTTTTATAGGCCATTAGCGAGCATCCTCATGTATCATGTCATATTTTTTTATGATATATGTATCTAGAACATGAAGATGTTTCATAATTGCATAATTTATTATTGGTGCATTGATGGATGTTGGATGACCCACTAGCTCCCCCCATTTTATGACTATGTAACGTTACGAATGTTATGGATCTATAAGTAAATCCCATGAGGAGATCTTTAAGTTTCCCTTCAAGGGAGATCTATAAGTTACCCCAAGGTACATGACATAAGTCTTGTTTAAAAGGAAAGTTTAGGGAGTTACTGATGATAATGTCCATCTTACATGAAATGATTGTGATGTGAAAACCTACGTGAATGATGCATTGCACATGTGTGAATGAATGATATAATTATTGATGGTTAGTTTACTCACTGAGCTTATGTAAGCTTATCCCATTACCCTCACCTCTAATACAGGGTTGTTGGACTAAAAGAGTTCTTTGAAGAAAGAGCATCAAGGGCAACCTTAGCCCTTCCTTTATGTATGGTGTATAGGTAGATGGACATGTAATTTATAAATAGCTAGTATTGTGTTGGTGATTAAAGGAAATTGGAAATATGTAATTTTTTTAAATATGATGATGTATATATTGTGTTAACCCTTATGAGGGTATGCATGTCGAACTATTACATTTTGGATCTTATGTATGTTAAGGTTCAAATTATGAACCACTATTATGTTATGGATGCTAATGTATGGATAAAAAGACCAAGGTGTAATAGTTTCAAGTATGTTAAATGGTGAGATGCAGGAATGTATGTATGTATGTTTCTCTGGTTTTAGGGTTCTTGCGGGTTTCGACAGCCTTAAAATGACTCGATCTCTAGCACCAGTAATGGCCCCTAGTTTGGGTTATCACAGACGAACTAAGCCTTTAAATCAGGCTAAAGAAGTCTTGAATTGGCATACTCTAAATGCAAAAGCTCAGAATAATTTCCTACAAAAGATCGACTCAAAAGCAATTTGGTCAAGAGTTTAATCAGAAAGAATCAATTGAAAACTCAGACTCAGTGGTGGGTGTCGAATCCACCAGTAATTAAATTAACTGAAATTACCAACTATAAAATATTTTTTGCAGCAAGTGTTAAATTCAGGTCGAACCCTAGAGACTGAATTATTAGATTTCCTGCACTTATTTAATGGAAAAAAGGAAAGAAACAAAGGTTGGTGGGGGGTTAATTCGTAATCCAAAGAAGAAATCAAAAATCTAAAATTTTGATCTAAAATTAAATAAGAAACTCTCCAATTAAACAAACTTCAATCCAAGGTAATTCTCATTCCAATGCATTGATTTGATCATAAACAAAAGAAAGAAATACAATTATCTCTTATTGAATACTTAACGTAGATTTACCAAATAGCGAGGTAAACCCCTGGCTTCCCTATACTCATCAATTCGAGCCTAGTACTCTTATTGACTCTAATTATTAACTGAGTTGGTATTAAGCAATCCTCATCAAATTAATAACTGCTTTAAGAAAAGGAAGTAGTTAAGCTAAACAATAATTTATGAAGCATAAATCATTTAATCCACCCTATTGTTTCTTTAGGTCATTATCGAAAACTGGGATGATAATCAATAAAACCTAATTGCTACTCATGTTCAATCTTACACAACAATTACGGATTATGAAGATGAACTAGCAATTGATCTCATCAAACAATTAACTAATAGGCCTTTTTAGCAAATCATTCAATAAATCAAAAACAATTAAATCAGAAAAAAAATAGATATCCAAAAAGGCATAAATTAAATTAAGAACCTGGTCTCACAAATCAAGCAAAAGAACTTGAATCCCTTGAACTGAATTAAAGATTTAGCCACTCATGTTCATGGCTTATAGAAAAATAAAGAAGAAAAAGAAGAATTCTAAAAGATAAATGGAGAGGCTACTGAATTGTTTTCATGGTCTCCTACTGCCTCTTCTATTTATAATAAATGGTCTAGGGTTAGGTTTTTAAAGTCTCTATCAAAAACTGCAACTGGAGCAAAATCAGGAAACTGATTATCGACGGATACATGGCCCGTGTATCACTACACGGCCCAGGGCCGTGTAACTTACTGGAGCTAAATGGGTATGTTTCTTATTGACATAGAAAGTTACATGGGTCTCCAGGATTTACACAGGTCAAGTTACACGGCCCTTGTACTTTGTTTCTTCCTCGGTTCTCTGGATTTTTTCTGGCAGAATGTTACACGGGTTTATGGTAGTGCTTACACAACCTGTGTACTTTGTATCAACAATGCTTCTCAATCCTTTGACCTTTCCAAGTTTCCTTCCACACTTCTATGCTCTGGGACTTCACCAAAACCCTGAAAAATACAACGAGAGTCAAATTAATGCAAATGCTAAAAATCTCTCCATTTAACACAATTATTTTAACAACTCTCTAAACATATGCCTAATAGATGATTATACTTTAATCAGCTAAATTAGGCATAAAGATACCCTAAAAACACTAAATGTGATGGGAGTAAAATTAATAAATTATACACTTATCAAATTCCCCCACACTTATTCCATGCTTGTCCTCAAGCATGACTTAAACTCTCAATCAACTCCACTTAGAAGTTCCTTAACTTCACCCTATCACAACACTCTCTAACAATAGATTAAAAGTTTGAAAGAAAAGGAAAGTAAGTTAATAACCATCACAATAAATTCCATCAACACCATACCAATATATCAACAATTTTCCAACATAAAACAAAAAGGCTTGAAATCAATTAAGCTCACACAATTAAAGTTCCATAAAATTTTAAATCAATACATACCAAAACACAAGGTTAATTTATCAATGCACAATAATTATAGCTCTTTGCAAATCTTAGGGGAGATTTTTTTTTAATATATATTTTGAAATTGGTACTTCTCTCTTGTCACAGTTACTTTTTTTTTTTTAATCGTCACCTTCAATGTAACACCCCTATGTTCAGTAGTGCGTTCTACTGTTCCGGTGACAGTGTCTGCCCAGACAGCTAGGATGCCTAGAACCACACTGAGTGTAACACCCCTCACCCGACTACAGTGTAGCCGAGCAAGGCATGCTACATTTGGTGCTGGAGCACCCTAACTTATCTTACTTTATTTTTTTTTAATAATTTTGAATTCGTTTAATTTAACATCAATTATTTTTTGACGGAGAAACTAGCAGAGTTTCTCCTATTTTATTATCGTTTGACATATTTCAATATTCACTTGTTTGAAATTCAATAATATTTTCAAAATAAAATTTTATCCATGCTAATCATAATTATCTCATCAATCATTCTCATAGTTTTCTCATATTTCAAATCTCATCCATACATTTTAATTTCATAATCATTTCCATACTAATATCATCATTTGAAAAATCATTATGTAATTCAAATCTATACTCATTTGTACAAATTCATTCGTGCTCCATTCTTATAGCAAAATTCTCAAATTTGCATTAATTTACATCATTTGCAATAATTAAATAAATCCTTAATTTACATGATATACAAATTAATTACAATTTGCTAATTTATATTACAATATAAGAAATAAATAACATACACAAAATACATGATATGCTTAATGTGAGCCCTATCTACACGCATTGCTGAGGAGGTGACAACCTTGAACGCTCTGCAGATCAGAACTCCAAAATCTCTGTTTAGTATTCGCTGGGCTTTAACTTCAGTACCTGCGCGAGGAAACAATTCCATCGCGCTAAGCATTGCTGCTTAGTGGTGCAATAATATAACAAGGAAATAATATACAAATAAAGATAGAAATAAAACATAATTTAAATAATTAAGATTTATTTATACTTCACATGCGGTTTCTAAAATTTAATATGTTTTATCCTAATTTAGTCTTCTTTGAAAGTGTTTATTTCGTCAATGTACAGTAATAATGTACAAAGAAAAATGATCTGAAAATAATAAATTTATGCTTATATTATTATATAAGTCACATTTGCAATATATATTTATGTTATAATTTTCTTTGCTAATCTTTTAGCATTTTCTCTATACTTGCTAGGTTGTCTCAGATTATTTCATAATAAGTAAATTTTGATATCGGTCCAGTTCATTTCGATTCTTTCTAATAAATAACTATTCTAATTTATTTTAGGTCATCTTACTCATTTATTTAATTTCTAATATTTTTTTATTACTAATATTCTTAACTTATTTCAATAAATTTCACTGCCCAAGTAACCTATGACAGGCTGACTAAACTGGATAACGGGTCGTTGGCACTGGACACCGTGGTGCCTCGGGCCGTCATACCATGGGATGCAGAACGTCAACCACGTATGCAGTTAGTATGGCTAAAAAGCCATGATAACACATAATCGGGCATAAAAGCCATAAATGTTGGCATAAAGCCATGAATACGGGCATAAAGCCATGAATATAGGCATAAAGCCTTTCGCAGTACTGCTAAAACAATACCCTATTGGCATGCCAAACTATCCAATCTGACACACATGTCTAGGCAATACAAGGGCACATAATATCATTAAATATTAATATATTGTGTTTTATGACTTTATTATTTCATGATAAATTTCAATTATAATTCATACATTCATTTGATCATTTATATTGATCACAATTCATAACAATGGTGTTCATATACCATTGTACTCAAAACATTCTTCCTTTCCCTTATAAAGAAAACTAATGTTCCATTCATATTTTCATGTGATTCATTTATTCATTACAATATTTATATGGATTCATAACTCATACAAGGTGTTATTATCTTATTTGTAATGGAAACAAATATCCTAATGTAAACCTCATCCCACTTATACTCAACAATCCATCTAGGTTAATTTTATTTCATATTCAAGTGGCATCACTCATGTTTTATTAGACCTACTAGTAATGGGAATACAAATTTTAACTATATACTCACATAACTTAAATGTTCATTAAGTCATTTAGGTGAATTACTATTTCTATTCCAAGTAATCCATGAATGTTTCATGGATTCCAAATTTCATACCTTAATTTCCTCTACTAATTTAGTTATTATACTTTGTGTCTTTGTATTACTATTCACATTACTATTCACTCAAATTATTGACTTTTTAATACATAATAAATTTATTGAACCTAAGTTCTCCAAGATACCACATTTTGCATTCAAAATTGGTTGGTATTGGTTGCCAATACCATTTCCAAGCTTAATGTTAATTGGGCAGAATTTTCAGTTTTCATGCCTTGTCTTTACTGTTCCATTGGTCAATTTTGCAGTGGGAATTTGGCAAACTGATCAACATGAAAGTTGTTCCTCATTTTGTATAGTTGAATTTCTTTTTTTGAATCACTCCATTTGGAGTTTTGTAGCTCAAGTTATGGCCTAAAAACCATGACTGGCCGGATTGGGCAGAACCCAAAATTCTGGGTAAAATTGTTTCTGCCAAATTTGGTAACTCAAGTTTGGTTGGCAATTTGACTAGGTTATGGTCATAATTTGGGTCAGTTTTCTTCATGAAAGTTGTTGTCTATATCTCAACTTGTTTCTGGTAAAATTTCAGGTCAATTGGACCTTGCTACATTGAGTTATGGCCAAATGACCAAATACTGTTCATTTGGTCATTTTGCCCAGGCAGATTGCAAGTCACCCGAATTAGGGCAAACTTTTGGTCAAGCTGGTTTGGTTTTCTGGGCATGGTTTCTTCACCAAAGTTGTGCCATTATATGTCTAGTTTCATGTCCAATTGGCATCATACCAATTGGAGTCACACAACCTCAGTTATAGGTCAAACAATACCCTGGACTCATAGGTCTAAATTTCCTGCATAAGAGAAGCACTCCCAATTTTCAATTTCACCCAACTTCCAAACTTCAATTCACATTTATAACACTTCTAATAGTCAATAATCAACCTCAACATCATCAAATTCAAGTCACAACACAAAATTCCATATTTGAGCAAACCCTAAATCAACTTGCAATAATTTTAAATTCCAAGAGAATTTCTAGCACTAACCTTATTCCTTAGCTTCACTCAACTTCAATTCAACCTTCTAATCAATCAAAAACTTGAAGCTCCTTCTTGGTCCACCTTGACTGAAATTCCTCTTGCCCCAAACTCAACTTTTTTTTGGTTTTCTTGAGTGCTTTCTACTAATTAGGCTTTAGTTTAGGGTGGGCTATAATTTTTCCAAGAAAAAATTTGGTTGAGACTTAGGGTTTCATGCTTTGGATTTTGGGTTTTTAATGGAGAATTTTAGAGAAGAAGAGAAGAAGGCAAGTGACGGGAAGAAGAAGGGAAAAAATGCAGAGTTTTGTTCAATAATTAACCTATATAATAATTAAATATTTAATGGCAATATGGTAAATAAGTAGAATGGCAAATTTGAAATTATTTTGAAGTTTATAATCATTATAATTTGACTTTTCAATAATTATTTTTAATTTTCATAATTTAAATTAATTAAATTAATTTAGCTTCATTAAATTAATAATCATCATTTTTTGTTAATATTGGATCCTCAAATTTAATTGACTAAATTTTGCTCTTACCGAGTTGTCGGTTTATCTTTCTTTCTTCTTTCTTGTACTCATTTTTTATTTAATTTTCATCAATATTTATCCTATTTTATGTCATAATAATTATTTACTTAATTGGACAAGTTGGTCAAAAATCATCTCCGAAGACGAAATGACCAAAATGCCCTCCGTTTGGCTTAACAGACTAAAATTGTCTGTATCGATTGAAAAATTTTTCTAAACCTTTTCTTGGCATTCTAATGCCATAAAAACCTCAATGACTCTTCTCTGGAGTCCCAAAAATTATTTTATGAATTTTTCCCCAGGTCTAAGGCTCCTAGTTGTGAGAACCACAACTTCCTACTAGGTTACCCATCGCTAGGGCACCGGCTCATTTAACTTGGTTGTATTTTATTTCTAAAATTTTTTCTTAATTTTTCTTATACTTATTTGAGTTATTTATGACTCCTCACTCTAGTCTAAATATTTTTTCAGACGTTCTAGCTGTCCGGACCGACACCAGTCACCGGAACAGTAGAATGTACGGAATTGCTACAGTGAGGGTGTTACACTGAGATATGGGTGAGGAGACATAAAGTAATGAAATACAAGAAAAGAAAATACAAGAAAAATAAAGGAAAAATAATAGTAATGAAATTTAACCAAGTTAAACGAGCCGAGAACCCTAGCGATGGGTGACCGCACTGGAAAGTTGCAGCGTGGACCATTGACTAGCCCTGGACTGCGGGGAACCCCAAAAAATATTTTTAGGACTTAAATAAATGTCTATTGAAGTATAAATACCATTAGAAATATCAAAGAAAAAATTAATTAATTAGTACAAAGAAAAGTGAGAAATTGAGAAAACGACAAAACTCGGTGCTACCGAAAAATCAGGAATGCGACCCGAACAGGGGCATTGTGGTCATTTGACACCACGAGTTGCCTTTTGACCTAAATGTCCATTAAAGATACATGATATTACACTTGGAAAATGTCATGAAAAATTAAATTGGTGGTACCTAATTCAAATAGCAAAAGATGGGAGCTTAATGTGAGAATTTGGAAAATTAAGAATAAACAAACATTAATTCTCACTTAGTGCTCCACTCACCTCACCTAAGTGGACCACTACACATCTTTTGGGCAGAAATAACTCACCTTATTCAACCTTGGACAGCCAGCCTAATTGCTCTTGAAAGGAAACCTCCATGGCCGCACTTCACAAGCTCCATGCAAGCTTCAATCCTTCATCTCCAAGCCAATTTCCTTGCACTTCCCTTCGCTAAAATTGTTCTACACCACTTGGGAATAGATAGGCAGCAAGAAAATCAAGTTTAGTCAAGTTTTTGAAGAGTTTCAAAAGTGGTAAGTATATATTTTTTATTATTGTTTCATTAAACTTTGTATGGATGTTATGGGTAGTTGAATTGTGGGAGGATTTTTGAAGTTTGATGAGTTAAGGGAGAGGTACATTTTTGGCAACCATGGAACTTCAATAAGGGCAGTTTATCCTTGCATGTAAATGGTAGATTAAAGTGTTGATTAAGTGTTTATGAGTGTAGGAATAAATTGGGTGATGTATACTACGTATATGTGAAAGTACACTTGATTTTGGAAGCTTGGAAGTAAATTGAGAGAGAGGTACAATTCAGCAAACTTGAAATGTATATCAAGATATGTTATTTTGTGGTTTGGTTTATGGAATTATATTATTGAATTATGGTGCTTGTTATGGCAGCATGTATATATGTATAAAGGTGTGAGTTTGGACATGTAAATGAGCTAGGTCATGTGGTTAAATTGTTTGTAATTTGGACTTGATAAATTCTGTACTATAATGTGCACATTGAGTGTGGTTATAAGTTGCCAAAATGACCAAAAATGAGTTGCTAAATGTGTTTATGTTATGGTACAAACCAGAAATGGTATGAAGGAAATGACTTGGTAAGTGTTGAATGTGTCCTTGGTATGTGATGAAGAGTATGTTGTAGGGCAATGTGTATTTTGGCTTAGAACCTTAAGTGTGTGGCTCCAATTGGTATGAGAGCAATTGGAGGTGAAACTAGGCACAAAAAGTGCCAACTTTCATGAAGGAAGCTTACCAAAATTTTTCTTGGAAGGTAACTTGAAAAATGACCAAATCCGGATTAGTACATTTAAGGCCTGAAAATTTACCATTTGGGCAGCAGTTGATGTTTTTGCCATAACTCACTCAAAATAGGTCCAATTGACCTGAAATTTTTACCATGAATAGTTAAGACATGTATCTACAACTCTTATGATGACACCAACACCCAGAAATGACCATAAGCAAGTACAATAGCTTGCACAATTTCGGGTCTAAAAACTGGCCGAACCAAAAGTGACCTAAAAATGACCTAAAGTGACCATTTTGATGCATTCTGACCAGCATTGGTAAATTGACCATAACTTGGTCTACATAACTCAGAATGACCTGAAATTTTGCGCCGCGTGCAATAAGACATATACCTATAAGTTTGTAGTTTTGACTGAAACCCGAAAACTGAGGGAACTAGGTCATCCGGCTAGATCAAATTAGTATACCGGAATCCGATAAATTGCAATAAAATGCAATATACATGGAAATGAATTTGGTAATATGTACCAATACTAAAAGGCTACAAATGTGACATATTGGTAACATTAAAACCTAATTCACCTAGAATGCATCGAGGGTCGACATCTTAGGTTGACTAAGGAAATAATAGTATTCAATAAATTAATTATTAAGCATTATCGTTAGAGACAGTTTAAATAAGTACTGAAACACTTCAAATTGTGTGTTTCAGTTAGCAAAGACTCAGGGAAGGAGAAAGAAACGCTGAGTCAGAGCCAAAAGACAGTTATCAGAGGTTTGTGCACAACTAGTTTTTAATTGATTTTGTTATGAATATTTCATATGATTAAATGACATATTTTTCTTATGTATTATATTTAACAAGCATTGGATTTAATTCAATGATTATTGAAATTGTTATAGTATGTATGAATTTAGATTTGTGAAATGATATTTTCACAAGTATTAAGCATTGTTGTGAATTGAATAAATTATGTTTTGGAAAATTGTGATAGAACATGTTTTGAATTGTGATGGGCAATTTGCATGAAAAAAATGCAAATTTATGATTTGAACTGTGATGAGCATAAAAATTATTGGGTATTGGAATTGACTTTGAATCAAATTGTATTGTGATTTATGCTCACTAAATGGATTGTGATATTGTTTTATATCTCACTATAGATGCTTAACTAGGTTATTACCTGTCTCTCTCATTTGTTGAGAAGACAATGGAGTTAGTTGTGTTTTGATTACCATGGTACGTGCACAGGCTTAGATTCTCCTCTTATTAGAGATTAGATCTAAGTTTTTTATGTTATGGCCCTTTCAGAAGATTCATTATTGTGGTGTGTACTATGCACGATGATTCGACCTCCCTGACCATAGGGAGTTAGAATCTGATTCAACCTCCCCGACCATAGGGAGTTAGAATCACCCCGAAGATGGCCCTTATAGATTAGTCTTGCATAGTTAGTGAGATACAAAATGGTTTTTGAGATACATAAGGTTTTTGAATAGTAAAGAATTGTGATTGCAATTATGATTTATGTATAATTGATTTTGCTGGAATTACCTTAAATGGTTAGTTATGATTTGATAAATTGAATTTCGTGATCAAAGTCATTTTATACAAATGATTTACATTATTGGCAATGAATATTTTGAGTTTTGGAATTTGATGAGTATTCAGATTTCTAAATTATTTGCTGTAAATTTTGTCAATGTATATTGTACTATGTTTTAAATTATAGTTGTGCGCCACTGAGTTCACCACTCAGCGATAGCTTTGTATGCTATTGCAGGTGAAAAGAGCATAAAAGCAATTGAGTAAGTTTCTTTAAAGAGACATTCAGATCAGCTCTAGGTATACCCATGTACACGGGTTTTGATGTATGTATGTAATAATATGTATGTAAATTATTTGAGCAGTTGTATAAAAACTCTTGTAAAATATTTTGGTATCTAATTAAATGTAAATTATTGTAAATGTAAATTTAAGATTTCATTTACTTGAATAGTTTTGTAATATAAATTTTGAGTCTTGTAATCAATGAAATCTTTCTTTATGATGAGATTAGTTTAAAAATGAATTGATTGTTTATTGAGAATTGAATTATGAATTGAAATGAAGTTATTGGAGTTGTATTTGAGAAAACATATTGGGAGCATTTTCTTTTGCAAGATTGAATAACTGTTTTCTCAAAATACAGCCGGCATTTTGCCGAAATTCTGAAAAAATTTTATAACACCAGATTTTAATCGATGATTTTAATTTCATGAAAATATCTAATGGGTTATCAGTAGGCGAAGTATGGTAATTCATTAGGTGTACTACGGGATCATGTTACATCTTACAGGCGAGTAGGGTGTGACATGTTTTGTGGTATCAGAGTAATGGTTTTAAAGTAAATTTCGAACTGTGAATTTGAAATCTTTTTGTCGGTAACTACAACTGCTCAAATGTTTGATACATATAGTACATTTACATCATAAATATGAACTAATGGAGAGGAATCTCCTTGTGTTGGTTGTACAAGAATAGAAAATCCTGTGAAAAGATATGGAAGAGAAGAATGAGACAATAGAACAGTCTGTGATGGCAGAAGTACAAGTTGAGGCCCTAGCTCCACAAAGTGTCGAAGGCCCGACTGTACCAGTTTTACCGGTACAAATTACTGCACAAATGGCCCAGCAAATGGCCACTTTCTTTCAACAAATGGCTGATACTCTGTCATCTCAAGCTTAAGCACAAACCCAACCCCCACAAGGGCTGTGTGAAATAGAAAAGAGGGAGAAACCTATGGGTCAGAGCTCGAACAGTAATTTGGGGAAGAGAAAAGAATTTGAGGAACCCCGAGCTCAAAGATATGACAGAGGCGGATCATCAGGGCAGAGAACACCAAGACCTAGTCGTCGAATAACTAGAAGTTCCTATTATACCCGTTTCTGTCATGTTTGTGGTAAGCTACATAGAGGTATTTGTCGAAGGGCCTCTGGAGCCTGCTACAATTGTGGAAAGTTTGGACACTTTGTTAGAGATTGTATTACAGCATATTATACTAGAGCACCTCGATCTGCTTTTCGGAGTTCATAGACCGTTAGTCAGAGTTGAGATAGAAATAGAGTTGGTACTCCTCACCACTATAACACAATGAATCAACCCGAATATAGTAGCGCACTAGTCAGAGCGTCCACTATTCGCCAAGGAGAAAGAACAGAAACTTCGGATGTAGCTATTGGTAAGTTCTTAATTTTTGAAAGAAACAATTAGTTATTATTTGATCCCAAAACTACTTAGTTGTATGTTAGTGTTAGAACTATATGTTCTGTTGCTATTCCTGTACATGGGAATGAATGTTGATGTATTAGTGACTAGTCTTTTAGGATAAAAATTATAATAACAAGTATGATTGACATTAATTTTGGAAGAATTTTTAGCTAAAAGTATTTTCTAAAACACCATAAATTATAAAGCTAATTGGTGAGCCTACTTAATGTAAGGCAAGAGGACCTAAAAGTAAGTTACAGTAATAGAATTGCTCTAGATGAGGGCAAAGATGTTACTGTTAGTAATTGTCAAGGGATATTGTAATCAGAATCGATTTAGGATATTAGTGGATTCGAGAAAGATAAGATGTTAGAAAACCTAGTCTATGAGGTTATAACGTAGTGACTATGTAATATTCTCGATGTTTGTATTGTAAGCTGCAGATTACAGTACCGACAAAGGATTATTGTGTAGAGTTATGTGCTTCCTCGTGGTATAATAAATTAAGAATATTTGTAAGTAATCTGTAAATTGATACAGTTGCACCCGAATAGAGTACTATTATGGGAAATAAATGTGAAAATTGTAGTAAGAAATTTAAAACTTCAGAACTAGCCTATCAAACGGCTACACTTGTAAGGTAGCTAGAGTTAGTGACTCGGTTACATTAATGTGAATTACCTGTACCACAGTAATTGCTATAAGCTTAGAGATATCAGTACGACTTATCATCCTTAAACGGATGGACAGTCGAAACAAGTGATTCAGGTAAATTTTGAAACTCATTGAGTTTCTATAAATAATGAAATGAAATGATAATAATAACCTGTAAAATGTAATAAGCCCTTGAGAATATGCTGAGAACTTGTGTCCTTGAATCCGAGGGAAGATGGGACAGATACCTTCCACTAATAGAATTTGTATACAATAATAAGTGTCAAGCTAGCATACAAACGACACCCTATGAAACACTGTAAGGGAACGGATAACTATGGATTTTGTGATGAGACTTCCGAAGACATATAATAGTCATGATGCAGTATGGGTTATAGTTGATAGACTAACCAAGTCTGCTTACTTTTTGCCAGTCCGGATGGACTATAGTTGGAGAGATTGGCCAGATTGTACATAAATGAGATTGTAAAACTGCATGGAGTGCCGATCGATTGTATCGCATGAGATCCTAGGTTCACTTCTAGATTCTGGGGTAGTCTTCAGAAAGCCCTAGGAACTAGATTGAACTTCAGCACAGCATTCCACCCACAGATAGATGGCTAGTCTGAGAGGGTAATTCAGATATTGGAGGATATGCTACGGGCTTGTATGATTGAGTTTGAAGGTAGTTGGGATATACACTTGCCTTTGATTGAGTTTGCTTATAACAACAGCTACCAATCAAGCATTGGGATGCCTCCATATGAAGCTTTGTATGGCAGGAAGTGCATAACTCCCCTATGTTGGAATAAAGTAGGTGAAAGGAAGATGATTGGGCTAGAAATTATTTAGCAGACAGAGGAAAAGATCAGATTGAACAGAGATAGACTCAAGGCTGCATCAGACCGTCAAAAGTCCTACGTTGGTATGAAGAGAAGAGATATTGAATATGTAGTGGGTGATAAGGTATTCCTCAAAGTTTCTCCTTGGAAGAGGATTATGAGATTTGGTAGAAAGGGGAAACTGGGTCCTCGTTTCATCGGACCATATGAGGTTTTGGAGAGAGTGGGTCCTTTGGCATATCGGTTGGCATTACCTCAAGAGTTAGAAAGGATACACAGTGTCTTCCATGTGTCCATGTTAAGGAGGTACAGATCTGACCCATCTCATGTACTATCAATTGAAGAGATTGAGGTAAATCCAAACCTCTCATATGAGGAAGAACCCATAGATATTCTAGCATATGAGGTGAAGCAGCTGAAGAACAAACAGATACACCTGGTTAAAGTGCTATGGAACCATCATTCAAGCCAGGAAGCTACTTGGGGAACGTGAAGAGGACATGAGGAGACAGCACCCACAGCTGTTTAGAAATTGATGCCGGGTAAAATTTCAAGACGAAATTTATTTTAAGAGGGGGAGAATTGTAACACCCCTATGTTCGGTAGTGCATTCTACTATTCCGGTGACAGTGTCTGTCCAGACAGCTAGGATGCCTAGAACCACACTGAGATATGGGTGATGAGACATAAAGTAATGAAATACAAGAAAAGAAAATACAAGAAAAATAAAGGAAAAATAATAGTAATGAAATTTAACCAAGTTAAACGAGCCGAGAACCCTAGCAATGGGTGACCGCAACGGGAAGTTGCGGCGTGGACCGTTGACTAGCCCTGGATCGCGGGAAACCCTGAAAAATATTTTTAGGACTTAAATAAATGTCTATTGAAGTATAAATACCATTAGAAATATCAAAGAAAAAATTAATTAATTAGTATAAAGAAAAGTGAGAAATCGAGAAAACGACAAAAGTCGGTGCTACCGAAAAATCGGGAATGCAACCCGAACAGGGGCATTGAGGTCATTTGACATCCCGAGTTGTCTTTTGACCTAAATGTCCATTAAAAATACATAATATTACACTTGGAAAATGTCATAAAAAATTAAATTGGTGGTACCTAATTCAAATAGCAAAAGATGGGAGCTTAATGTGAGAATTTGGAAAATTAAGAATAAAGAAACATTAATTCTCACTTAGTGCTCCACTCACCTCACCTAAGTGGACCACTACACATCTTTTGGGCAGAAATAACTCACCTTCTTTAACCTTGGACCACCAGCCAAATTGCTCTTGAAAGGAAACCTCCATGGCCGCACTTCACAAGCTCCATACAAGCTTCAATCCTTCATCTCCAAGCCAATTTCCTTACACTTCCTTTCACTAAAATTGTTCAACACCACTTGGGCAGTAGATAGGCAGCAAGAAAATCAAGTTTAGTCAAGGTTTTGAAGAGTTTCAAAAGTGGTAAGTATATATTTTTTATTATTGTTTCATTAAACTTTGTATGGATATTATGGGTAGTTGAATTGTGGAAGGATTTTTGAAGTTTGATGAGTTAAGGGAGAGGTACATTTTTGGTAGCCATGGAACTTCAATAAGGGCAGTTTATCCTTGCATGTAAATGGTAGATTAAAATGTTGATTAAGTGTTTATGTGTGTAGGAATAAATTGGGTGATGTATACTAAGTATATGTGAAAGTATACTTGATTTTGGAAGCTTGGAAGTAAATTGAAAGAGAGGTACAATTCAGCAAACTTGAAATGTATATCAAGATATGTTATTTTATGGTTTGGTTTATGGAATTATATTGTTGAATTATGGTGCTTGTTATGGCAGCATGTATATATGTAAAAAGGTGTGAGTTTGGACATGTAAATGAGCTAGGTCATGTGGTTAAATTGTTTGTAATTTGGAATTGGTAAATTTTATACTATAATGTGCATATTGAGTGTGGTTATAAACTACCAAAATGACCAAAAATGAGTTTCTAAATGTGTTTATGTTATGGTACAAACCAGAAATGGTATGAAGGAAATGACTTGGTAAGTGTTGAATATGTCCTCGGTATGTGATGAAGAGTATGTTGCAGGGCAGTGTGTATTTTGGCTTAGAACCTTAAGAGTGTGGCTCCAATTGGTATGAGACCAATTGGAGGTGAAACTAGGCACAAAAAGTGCGAACTTTCATGAAGAAAGCTTACCAAAATTCTACTTGGAAGGTAACTTGAAAAATGAACAAATCCGGATTAGTGCATTTAAGGCCTAAAAATTTACTATTTGGGCAGCAGTTGATGTTTTGGCCATAACTCACTCAAAATAGGTCCAATTGATATGAAATTTTTACCATGAATAGCTAAAACATATATCTACAACTCTTATGAAGACACCAACACCCAGAAATGACCATAAACAAGTAAAATAGCTTGCACAAGTTTGGGTCCAAAAACTAGCCGAACCAAAAGTGACCTAAAAATGACGTAAAGTGACCATTTTGATGCATTCTGACCAGCATTGGTAAATTGACCATAACTTGGTCTACATAACTCATAATGACCTGAAATTTTACCTCGCATGCAATAAGACATAGATCTACAAGTTTGTAGTTTTGACTGAAACCTGAAAATCGAGGGAACTAGGTCATCCGGCTAGATCAAATTAGGATACCGGAATCCGATAAATTGCAATAAAATGCAATATACATGGAAATGAATTTGGTAACATGTACCAATACTAAAAGGCTACAAATGTGACATATTGGTAACATTAAAACCTAATTCACCTAGAATGCATCGAGAGTCGACATCTTAGGTTGACTAAGAAAATAATAGTATTCAATAAATTAATTATTAAGCATTATCGTTAGAGACAGTTTAAATGAGTACTGAAACACTTCAAATTGTGCATTTCAGTTAGCAAAGACTCAGGGAAGGAGAAAGAAACACAGAGTCAGAGCCAAAAGATAGTTATCAGAGGTTTGTGCACAACTAGTTTTTAACTGATTTTGTTATGAATATTTCATATGATTAAATGACATATTTTTCTTATGTATTATGTTTAAAAAGCATTGGATGTAATTCAATGATTATTGAAATTGTTATAGTATGTATGAATTTAGCTTTGTAAAATGATATTTCCAGAAGTATTAAGCATTGTTGTGAATTGAATAAATTATGTTTTGAAAAATTATGATAGAACATGTTTTGAATTGTGATGGGCAATTTGCAGAAAAAAAATGCAAATTTATGATTTGAACTGTGATGAGCATAAAAATTATTGGATATTGGAATTGACTTTGAATCGAATTGTATTGTGATTTATGCTCACTAAATGGATTGTGATATTGGTTTATATCTCACTATAGATGCTTGACTAGGTTATTACCCGTCTCTCTCATTTGTTGAGAAGACAATGGAGTTAGTTGTGTTTTGATTACCATGGTACGTGCACAGGCTTAGATTCTCCTCTTATTAGAGGTTAGATCTAAGTTTTTAATGTTATGGCGCTTTCGGAAGATTCATTATTGTGGTGTGTACTGTGCACGATGATTCGATCTCCCCGACCATGGGGAGTTAGAATCCGATTCGACCTCCCCGACCATAGGGAGTTAGAATCACACCGAAGATGGCCCTTGCGGATTAGTCTTGCATAGTTAGTAAGACACAGAATGGTTTTTGAGATACGTAATGGTTTTTGAGATACAAAATGTTTTTGAATAGTAGAGAATTATGATTGCAATTATGATTTATGTATAATTGATTTTGTTTGAATTACCTTAAATGGTTAGTTATGATTTGATAAATTGAATTTCGTGATCAAAGTCATTTTATACAAATGATTTACATTATTGGCAATGAATATTTTGAGTTTTGGAATTTGATGAGTATTCAGATTTCCAAATTATTTGCTATAAATTTTGTCAATATATATTGTACTAAGTTTTAAATTATAGTTGTGCACCACTGAGTTCACCACTCAGCGATAGCTTTTTTGAAGAGACATTCAGATCAGCTCCAGGTATACCCATGTACACAGGTTTTGATGTATGTATGTAATAATGTTACACCCCTATTTGCATAGCCTGGTATATTTTACTGTTTCGGTGACCGGTGTCGGTCCGAACAAATAAGGAGATTAGGACCACACTTAAGACAACTAGATGAGCTATAAACACAAATAATTAGTAATTCCTAATTAGTTAAGTATAAATAAGAAAAATAGAACATAAGAAGTTAAACGAGCTGAGAGTCACAGCGATGGGTGACCTTCTCGGAAAGGATTGCGAAGTCGATTTAAACTCGAATTTCAAATCGTAAAATGTGACGCTGCAGTCCTTAGGACTATTGCGAACACAATGGAAAAGAGAAAATCACGAAAAAGGGTTGTTAAGCCAGTCAAATAATTAGGTCAGGGAGCCGGAAGAAATATTAAATTATTTGCAAATCAGGTTGAACCGGCGAGGGGCAATTTGGTCAATTGACCCCGAGAACTGACTCCTGACCTAACTGTCAAATAAAATTGGAGAAAAGAAAATTTCAGAATCAAGAATTAAATTGAAGAACTAAAGAAAAATAAATGAAAAATTAAGGAAAATTGAAAAAGAAAAGAAAAAGATATATGGCATCATGTGAATGACATCATTATGATGTCAAAAAATTAATTTTATTTTCTCAACATTTTTTACCAAGTCTAACACATAAAATTGTTTTAAAATCCCTTGTATGGTACTTAATAAGTTATCGGTAGGTGAAGTTCGGTAGTTCATTAGGTATTCTACGGGATCATGTTAGGCCTTACAGAGGGGTAAGGTGTGACATGTTTTAGTGGTATTAGAGCAAAGGTTTTAAAGTAAATTTTGAACTGTGAATTTGAAATATTTTTCGATAAGTACAATTGCTCAAATGTTTGATACATAGAGTACATTTACATCATAAATATGAACTAACGGGGAGAAATCTCCTTGTGTTGGTTGTACAGGAAATAGAAAAAAAAAATCCTGTGAATAGATATGGATAAGGGGGATAAAATGGTAGAGTAGTCTGATACAGCTAACATACAAGGAGAAGCCCCAGTTTCGTAGAGCGTTGGAGGTCCAATTACACCAGTCCCTCGTATACAAATTACTGCACAAACGGCCCAGCAGATGGCCATGTTCTTTCAGTAAATGGCTGATAATCTGTCAGCCCAGGCCCAATTACAAACCCAACCCCCTCAAGAGCAGCATGAAAAAGAGAAAAGTGGGAAACCCATCGATCAAAGTTCGGGTAGTAATTTGGAAAAGACAAAAGATTTTGAGGGACCCCGAGCCCCAAAGTATGATAGAGGCGGATCTTCAGTGCGGAAGCAATCAAGAACAATTCGTCAAAGAACCAGAAGTTCCTACCCTATCTGTATCTGTGACATTTGTGAAAAATTTCATGGGGGTATTTGCCATAGGGTCACTGGAGCCTGCTTCAATTATGGTGGAATTGGACATTTCGCTCGAGATTGTACTAGCGCACGTCGATTTATGCCACATACTACACCAGAGGAATCAGTTTAAGATTATGATTTTAGAGGCTCATTAATAGTTAGTAGGGGCAGAGGTAAAAGTAGAGACAACACTATGGGTAATCCTCGCACAATGGACCAACCCGAGCAGAGGAATACATTAGAAAGAGGGAACGCCATGCATCGAGGGGAAGAAGCAGAGACTTCAAATGTAGTTGCCGGTATGTTCTTAACTTGTGAAAGCAATAATTATGTACTATTTGATTTCGGCTCTACTTGTTTATATGCTAATGCTAAAATTATATGTTCTACTGCTATTCCCTTGCATGGAGATAGATTTTAATGTGTTAGTAATTAGTCTTTTAAGATAAGAATTGCGATAATAAGCGTGATTGGAATTAATTTTGAAAAAGTTTCTAGTGAGAGACATCTCCTAGACTACGACAAATTATAAAATTAATTAGTAAGCCTAATTAGGTAAGGCAAGAAGACCAAAAAGTAAGTTATAACAATATATCTGCCCTAGATGGAAGTAAAGGTATTACTGTTGATAGATGTCAGTAAGTACCATAATCAAAATAAGTTTGAGATATTAATGGATTTGAAAGAAATAAGACATAGGGAAGTTTGATCTATTGGGATGTAACGTAGTAACTATACAATATTCTTGATGTTTGTGCTATAAGCTACAGATTACAGTACTGACTTGAGATTTATTGTGTAGAGCTACGTACTAACCAATAGTACATAAGGATAAGAATAGTTATAAATGACTTTCGCTCTGGTACAAATATACTAGAATAGAGTTCTATTACTAGAACTGAGTTTGAAAATCCTAATTCGGGATTTAAAACTCTATAATTAGAATATCAAAAGATCATGGTTGCAAGGTAGTGAGAGTTAAAGACTATTAACCTAGCATGAATTATAGTACATCAAGAATTGTTATGGGACTAAAGATTTTAGCATGGTAAAAATTTAAAAATAACACATATAGGGCTAAGTCATCCAGTCTCCGATATGGGGTTGTAGTTGTTTTGATATTGTAATAGATCTTTTGCTCAAAGTTTAATAAGGAACAGTATTCTATTTGTGTAGCAGTAAGACACAAAATATAATTTTGTTCCCCTAGAAGAGACAGGATGCTATGGATGACAATTATAACTTATAAAATAGTTAAGAAATGATGTTCTACTGATAACAATAATTCGATAGGAACTAGTTGGCCAGGTATTCTTAAAGAAGAGCACAATTTTGTTGTGCGGATCATAAGGATTAGATTTGAATTAAAGCGAAACTTTTGAATAGCATGGAAAAAAGGAGAGTTCGTTAGACTCCCTACTTAAGATTAAAGAATTGTTAATGGTTAAAAAAAAGGGTAATGATCGCAAACCAGCGAAAAATAAGCTATAGAATATTGATAGATAAAAGAGTTGAGGAAGTAAAAATTAGAATAGTTAGTGGGAATGTAATAAAGAAACGTTATGAATATTAGTTAAAGTGTTGACTAGAATGGTCAGAGGACCAAATCAAAATAATATTTAAGTATAGTGGATTTATTAGGGATGATAAGAGGTGCTAAATCATGACTCGACAATCTAGTTAAGGAAAAAGATAAGATTAAGGAATAAAATAATTAAAGTTAAGCTATGGAAAAAAAAAACAAATAGAACAGTAAGAAATGAGAAAAACACTAGATGAGGAATTGCCACCAGGGTAAACAACCTACTTAAGATGTGTAATGATATCCCGAACTATTTTATCAAGAAGGAAAAAAGTTAAACAAAAGCAAACAAGATAGTGCAAAATGGCACATAGGCCTTGGTCATAAATGGAGATGGTAAGATAATGGTTATGGACCTATGGCCAAGAAAGAGATAAACAGTTCATATATGACTAACAAGATCATTTAAAAAAAAAAAAAAAAAGACTACAATGGAAAATAATTGCTAAAACAACAGCAAGAAAAGATTAAAATATTCTAAACTAAACTGAAGGTTGCATCAAATGATCAAGAGATTTGATAAGAAAAGAGTAAAACTAAGTTCTCACCCATAGGATCATATAAGGTCCTAGAAAGAGTGGATCCACTAGCACACAGATTTGCTTACCTCTAAAATTGAAATGAATTTGAATCTAACTTATGACAGAGGCTCATAAGAAACTTGGCACACGAGGTGAGCAATCGATGAGTAAATAGTATTGATTAAACTGCTAAGGAAGCTACTTGGGAGTGTGAATAGGACATGAGGAGACAGCACCCACAACTGTTCAGAGACTGATACCAGGTAAAATTTCGAGGACGAAATTATTTTAAGGGGGGGAGAATTGTAACACCCCTATTTGCATAGCCTGGTATATTTCACTATTCCGGTGACTGGTGTCGGTCCGGACAATTAAGGGGATTAGGACCACACTTAAGACAACTAGATGAGCTATAAACACAAATAATTAGTAATTGCCAATTAGTTAAGTATAAATAAGAAAAACAGAACATAAGAAGTTAAACGAGCCGAGAGTCATAGCGATGGGTGACCTTCTCGGGAAGGATTGTGAAGTCGATTTAAACTCAAATTTCGAACCGTAAAATGGGACGCTGCGGTCCTTAGGACTATTGCGAACACTGTGGAAAAGAGAAAATCACGAAAAAGGGTTGTTAAGCCAGTCAAATAATTAGGTTAGGGAGCCGGAAGAAATATTGAATTATTTGCAAATCAGGTTGAACCGGCGAGGGGCAATTTGGTCAATTGATCCTAAGAGCTAACTCCTGACCTAACTGTCAAATAAAATCAGAGAAAAGAAAATTTCAAAATCAAGAATTAAATTGAAGAACTAAAGAAAAATAAATGAAAAATTAAGGAAAATTGAAAAAGAAAAGAAAAAGGTATATGGCATCATGTGAATGACATCATTGTGATGTCAAAAAATTAATTTTATTTTTCCAACTTTTTTGACCAAGTCTAACATATAAAATTTCATTTAAAATACCTAAAAATTAAAAAGAAAAATCACTTCTTCCCTTTTACTTAAGTTTTGGCCGCCCACCCATTTTCACCTCCATTGACAATCCACCATTAAAGCTTGGTTACAAGCTTGATTCTACCCACTTAACCTTATTTTGTCCCAAAATTAATCCATAAAAACTTGTTAACTTTACTTGGGGAAGCATTTGAAGAAGAAAAGAAAAGGAAAAAGGGAGTGAAATTGAAGAATTGGAATTCAAGTGAAGGTAAGTAATTTTCTTTGAAATTTTAGTTTTGATGCACATGTATTAAGTTAATTTAACTTAGATTTTAATCTAAAATTCAAAGGAAACAATTGTTGAGGGACTTTTAGTGACTTTCAGCCAGCTATGGATGTATGAGAATATGATGTGTTTTGAATGAATTAAATGTGTTAGGAAGCTTGATTGAGTTGAAGAAGCATGTGTATAGGTATTGAATTGGTTAAATGCAATCAATTGGTGAACTAAGGTTTTGGACACCTAGGGTTTAGAGGCAAAAATTTGGAGAAATGGTGAAATGATGTATTTGATCTAGTTTTAAGTGATAAATGGTCATTTGTGACCAAATGAAGTGTGTTGGAAGTGATGGAGTTAAGGTTAAATTCGGATTCAATGTGGTCATGCTGCTAGCGGTAGGACCAAGGTCCCTTTGAGGGACCAAAACTGAAAATTTACAAGTCCAATTGGTATGAGTCCAATTGGGAATGAAAATAGACACCAAATGACACAATTTTCATTCAGGAAGCATACCCAAAAAGTGATCAAAACCTAGTGAACAAATTGACCAAACTCGAAAAATCTCAGTCTGCCCTGTACAAACTGACCAAATGAACAGTGTTTGTTCATTTGGCCATAACTTGAGCTAGGCAAGTCTAAATGACATGAAATTTTACCAGTAGACAGTTGAGGTATAGACCTAAAACTTTTATGAAGAACACAAACCAAAATTATGCCATTAACCAAGTCATTTGGCACCCAAAGTCGGTGACCTAAAACTACCAGAACCAAAATTTGCTCAGAAAATCTGGTTGAGTCTAATCCAGCAGCCATGGTTCAAATGGATATAACTTGAGCTACAAAACTCCAATTGGAGTGATTCAAAAAGGAGAATAAACTTAAGACAATAGAGAATATTTTCTATGCAGAAAGTTTTGCCAAATTCTAGCAGAAAAATGACCAATGGAACAGTGCAACTTAAGACACCAAAACTGAAAATTTGCAAATTTGCCTAAAAGACTTAGAATTTAAGAAAATAACCAAAACCAACAAATTTAATAACCAAAATGTGGTATGTGGGTGAAGTTAGAACTCCCATACCTATTAAGCCTTAGAAAGTCAACAAATTGACTTGAATAGTGTCGTGAACAGTAACCCCGAAACACAAATTTTAAAGAATGTCAAGTTTAACATATTAAGCTAGGTATAAGTAGATTTGAATTTATTTTTGGAGTTATGATAAATAGTGATACTAAAACACTGTGAAACTGTGTGTTTCAGTGGAAAAGAATACCGGGAAAGAACCCAAGACATCGAGTCAAGGCCGAGAGGTGACTCGTATAAGGTTTGTACACAACTAATTCTTTTGTTATATTTTTACTTCTAAATCGATTTGAACAAGTTTATTTTATGATTTATAAATTTTGATGCGTTGAGAATTATAGTTTGTTGAATGAAATTGTATAAATTAAATGTAAATTTTCTGATGCATTTAAGGATTTATTGCATGGTTTTGAGAATCGTAAATTTTAAGTTTGATGTGTTGCCAACCTTGAGCATGAATTTATGATGATTAAAAATGTTGATGATTTGTAAATACTTTGTAAATAGAAATTGTTTTAAATATGATTTGAAACCACAGTTGACATGGCAAAATTTGTTGTGAATTCTCATTAGCTTGTCTAGTGAGATATCTCCTCCATTAGATGGGGCGAGTTACTTCCTCTCTGGTTTGCCAGTTGGGGAGAATGAGTACTAATATATACTAGCTAGTCTTTGTTTCTCCCTTTTAGCCTTGGTTATTGGGAGAATGAGAAATGTCGTGGTGTACAACACGGCATCTATTTGAATTTTAGGTCATGGGATCAACTGTGTGAATTGTTGGCAACACCCTTTAAATTATGCATAATTTGATAAATTGTGATTGAAATAAATAATTTGTTAGTGATTCAAAATATTTTTGTATTGTTTCAGAAGTTAAAATAAATGTAAATAAATAGTTATTAATTGATCAAAATGTTATTCAAATGAATAATTTGCATGAATAAAAATAATGATTTTTGTATGTCATGGATTTTGAAGAATTTAGAAATTTTAAATTTTTATTCATTATGAATTGTTAAGAATAATTTGTATTAAGTTTTAAATTATTAGTTTGTGTACCACTGAGTTCACCACTCAGCGATAGCTTTGTATGCTGTCGCAGGTGAAAGAAAATATAGAGCAACTGAGCAAGATTACTGAAAGGCATAGTGAGACTATCTTCGAGTATATCATAGATATACCCTTTTATTTTAAATTTTGATGTAATTCTGTAATTATTTGTATGAAATTTCCTTTGAGCAGTTGTACTAACTCTTTGTAATATATTTTTGGATTGTAATGAAATACAAATTATTGTAATATTATCTTGAGATTTTATATACTTATAAAGTTTTACACTATTAAATTTTAATGCTACCATGAATGTGAAAATTAATTTGTTTACCTCAATGAGATGTTTTAATATTTGATTTAATTTACACTGTGTATTGAGTGATTTATGCGGATTTGTGAAATGAAATTGATTGAGATGATTGTGACTTTTGAAGAAGTTGTTGAGAAAAATTATTGGAAGTGCTTTTTACAGGAATTTGAAGAACTGTTTTCTCAAAATACAAACGGCACTCTGCCGAAATTTTTATAAAATTTACGGAAAAATAAAAGGGCTAAAAGTTTTAACTAGTTTCAACTTCGAATAAATGATTTTAATACCTATTAGAAAATACTCACCACTTATCAATAGTAAGAAAATTGTTTTAAAATCCCTTGTAGGGTACTTAATGAGTTATCGGTAAGTGAAGTTCGGTAGTTCATTAGGTATTCTATGGGATCATGTTAGGCCTTACAGAGGGATAAGGTGTGACATGTTTTAGTAGAGGTCCCTTAGGCAAATCCCACATTGGCAAAGCACGGAGTTGGTTTAAAAAGTAATGATATATAAAATGGGGAAACTAATCACTAGAGGCGCCTTTTGGTGGAATGGCCTGGAGAGTTGGAAGAACTCTAGGGTTAAGCGTGCTCGCTTGAGAGAAATCCTAGGATGGGTGACCTCCTGGGAAGTTCTCCATTCCACCTACGGGACAAAACCGTGAGGCTTATGGCCAAAGCGGACAATTCCTTTAGTGGTTGGAGTCCGACCGTTACAATTGGTATCAGAGCCGCTCGCGTGTCCTCTTGGGCGATGGTGGGGCAAACCTCAGTGAGGACGCTGAGTCCCGAAAGGGGAGGAGAAAGGTCCCTTAAGCAAATCCCACATCGGCAAAGCACGGAGTTGGTCTTGGGTTCAAAAAGTAATGATATATAAAATGGGGGAACTAATCACTAGAGGCGCCTTTTGGTGGAATAGCCTGGAGAGTTGGAAGAATTTTAGGGTTAAGCGTGCTCGCTTGAGAGAAATCCTAGGATAGGTGACCTCCTGGGAAGTTCTCCATTCCACCTATGGGACAAAACCGTAAGGCTTATGGCCAAAGCGGACAATTCCTCTAGTGGTTGGAGTCCAACCGTTACAAATAATATGTATGTAAATTATTTGAGCAGTTGTATAAAAACTCTTGTAAAATATTTTGGTATGTAATTAAATGTAAATTATTGTAAATGTAAATTGGAGATTTTATTTACTTGAATAGTTTTGTAATATAAATTTTGAGTCTTATAATCAATGAAATGTTTCTTTATGATGAGATTAGTTTGAAAATGAATTGATTATTTATTGAGAATTGAATTGTGAATTGAAATGAAGTTATTGGAGTTGTATTTGAGAAAATATATTGGGAGCATTTTCTTTTGCAGAATTGAAGAAATGTTTTCTCAAAATACACCCAGCACTTTACCGAAATTTTAAAAAAATTTTATAACACTAGATTTTAATCGATGATTTAAATTTCACAAAAATTATTTTAAAATCCCTTGTAGTATATCTAATGGGTTATCGGTAGGCGAAGTACGGTAATTCATTAGGAATACTACGGGATCATGTTACATCTTACAGGGGAGTAGGGTGTGACATTCAGAAAAGTACCTTGCTCATATCCTAGTTAGCTTTTGGCCTGAGAATTGACATGAGGTTCATAAAGACCCCTAGTTACTTTGCCTAACTAAAATAGTAGAGCAATTTTCAAGTTCAACCTTTTATTTCTCTCAATTTATGCATCTACATATTATAAAGTGCCTGATAGATTAAACAAAGTTCTGAAATATGCATGATGCTAGTTTAAAGCACACATAACTAATCATTTCACTATTAAATCAAGCCTAAATGATTTATGCAGAAAAAATTCCTCTATGGTATGGAGAAGAGGAAAAAATCCATCATTAAAGTTACTATTACCTTGCCTAAAATTTCAAAAATTCAACCTAAATAGAGAAATCATTTTAAGGACAAAGCACTTCTCTCTGAGAGTTAATATAGAATCATGAATCAAGCTTATGAGAATAAATTTTATTTTATTTATTTTTTATTATTTTTTATATTCAAAAAGACTGCAGTAACAAATTTCTCCTCCCCCACACTTAAAACTTACATTGTCCCCAATGTAAAGCCCAAATGCAAAAGAAAAGAGAAAAAAGAATGCTAGAAAATAAAATAAGATAAGGGAAAGAAAACAAATCTAATTATGGCTAACAAGCCACCCATGGGTTGCCTCCCAAGAAACTCTTTTGTTTATTGTCGTTAGCTCGACGTGGAAAAGCTCCTTAATCTACATAATTTGGGTTACTCAATTTGAGTTCCTCCACTGTATGCTCCTGAAACCCTTCATAAAATGGCTTGAGTCTATGACCATTGACTTTGAACACCTTATTAGTTCCTAAACTTTGAATTTCAACTGCACCATAAGGAAATACATTAGTAACAAAAAAGTGTCCAATCCAACTAAAACGCAACTCACCAAGCATCAGCTTCAATCTGGAATTATACAATAAAACTTTTTGTCCAACCACAAACTGCTTCCTTTGAATTAGTTTGTCATGGAATACCTTGGTCTTTTCTTTATAGATCGTAGAATTCTCATAAGCCTCAAGTAGAATTTCTTCTAATTCCTGCAATTGCAATTTTCTTTCCACACCAGCAATATCCAAATCCAAATTACAATGTCTAACAGCCCAATAACCTTATGTTCTAACTCAACAGGAAGGTGACACAACTTACCAAATACCAATCTGTAGGGGGACATACCTATGGGTGTCTTATAAGCAGTCCTGTAAGCCCACAATACATCATCAAGTCTAAGGCTCCAATCTTTTCTATTTGGTTTCACTGTTTTTTCCAAAATAGACTTGATCTCTCTATTAGACACCTCTACTTACCCACTCGTTTGAGGATGATAAGCTGTAGATACTCTATGAAAAATACCATATCTCCTCAACAATGCCTCAACAGTTCTATTACAAAAATGTGTGCCCCAGTCACTGATTAAAGCTCTAGGAACTCCAAACCTGCTAAAAATGTTTGACTTGATAAAACCTACAATAGCTTTAGAATCATCAGTCCTGTTGGCTTTAGCTTCCACCCATTTCAAAACATAATCAACAGCAAGTAATATAGAAACAAAGCCAAATGAAGAAGGAAATGGACCCATAAAATCAATACCCCACACATCAAAAATCTCACAAACAAGTATTGGATTCTAAATCATCTCATTCCTACAGGTTAAACTTCCTGTTCTTTGACATTGTTCATAATTTTTGCAAATCAAATATGAATCACGAAATATAGTGGGCCAGTAAAAACCACAATCTAATATTTTTCGACCTTTTCTCTTGGGTCCAAAATGACCTCCACATGCATAGGCATGACAAAAAGCAAGAATAGATTGAATCTCATTATCAGGAACACATCTCCTAATAATTTGATCTGAATAAAATTTCCACAAATATGGGTCATCCCACACATAATACTTAGCCTCACTTTTCAATTTCTCTTTCTTAGCTCTACTCAAATAAAAAGGCACAACCTTAGTAACCAAATAATTCACCAAATTAGCATACCAAGGGATCATACCTTGCAAATTTAATAACTGCTCATCAGGAAAAAGTTCCTGCAAAGGAATTGGATCTCCTTGTGTCACTAACCTGCTCAAATGATTTGCTACTAGGTTCTCAGCTCCTTTCTTATCCTTGATTTGAAGATCAAATTCTTACAGTAGAAGGATCCATCTAATCAACCTTAGTTTTGCTTCCTTCTTTGCTAAGAGATACTTCAACGCTGCATGATCAGAGAAGATAATTATTTTAGAACCAAGCAAATATGACCGAAATTTATCTACAGCAAAAACTATAGCCAGAAACTCTTTTTCGGTCATAGAATAATTGCGTTGAGCTGAATTGAGTGTTCTGGATGCATAATAAATCACATGAAAGAGCTTCCGAACACGCTGCCCTAAAACTACTCCCACTGCATAATTACTCGCGTCACATATAATTTCAAATGGTATAGTCCAATCAGGAGCTTGGATAATAGGGGATGATGTCAATGCAGATTTTAATTTGTCAAAAGCCTCCTTGCACTATTCACTGAACTCAAAAGGAACATCTTTTTGCAAGAGTTTAGACAAAGGCAATGCTATCTTAGAGAAATCCTTAATGAACCTGCGATAGAAACCTACATTACCAAGAAAAAAGCGTATTTCCCTCACAGTTGTGGGGTAGGGTAAGTTCACAATTAAAACGATTTTAGATTTATCCACCTCAATACCCCTACTAGAGACAATATGACCCAAAACAATCCCCTGTTCCACCATAAAATGACACTTCTCATAATTCAAAACAAGATTTTTCTTAATGCATCTCTCAATAACAGAAGTCAAATGATGTAAACATGCATCAAATGAATCACCATACACAGTAAAATCATCCATGAACACCTCAATGCAAGTATCAATGTAATCTGAAAATATGCTCATCATGTATCTCTGAAATGTGGCAGGTGCATTACAAAGCCTAAAGGGCATCCTTCTAAAAGTAAAAGTTCCAAAAAGGCAAGTGAATGTAGTCTTCTCTTGATCCTCTGGTGCAATCACAATTTGATTATATCCAGAAAAGCCATCGAGAAAGTAGAAATAAGACTTGCCTGCTAACCGCTTAAGCATCTGATCAATGAATGGCAAAGGGAAGTGGTCTTTTCTTGTTGTTGAATTCAGCTTGCAGTAGTCTATGCACATTCTCCATCCACTTTGAATCCTTGTTGGATCAAGTTCATTATCTTGATTTGCTACCACAGTGACTCCTAATTTTTTTATCACTACTTGGACTTGACTTACCCATTTGCTGTCTGAAATTGGGTAAATAACTCCTGCATCTAGTAGCTTTAAAATCTCCTTCTTCACAACCTCCATCATTTATGGGTTCAATCTCCTTTGAGCTTCTCTACTTGGTTTAGCCTCATCCTCCAGTAAAATCTTGTGCATGCACACTGATGGACTTCTACCTTTGATGTCAGCTATTGTCCGTCCAATTGCTTCCTTGTGTACTCTCAGAATCCTAGTCGATCTGTCTTCTTGAATCCTTTTTAAATTACTTGAGATGATAATTGGAAGTGTCTCATTGTCTCCCAAGTAAACATACTTCAAATGCTCAGGTAAAGGCTTGAGTTCAAGAACTGGTACCTGCACCACAGAAGGTAATAATTTTGTGTGAGATATAGGTAAGTCGCTCTTTGATACTCCATAACTTTTTTGAACAGGAGGTAATGACTGCAATGCCATTACTTCCTCTTGATCCTCTACACTTGATGGCTGATTGGTAATAATTTCTTGAATTCCTTGACTAATCACCATTTCTAACTCATCCTCCATGCTTTACTCAAAAACATCCTGCACAATTGTATCAACAACATCAATAGAAAAAATAGAATGATCATCAGCAGGATACTTCATGGCATCAAAGATATTAAATTTGACAGTCTTTCCATCAAACTCCATAGTTAAGGTACCATCATCCATATCAATTTTTTGTCTTGGCAGTTTTTAGGAAAGGTCTTCCAAACAAAATCAAAGCTGACTTTGTTGTGGGAACACTATTCTCCATATGCAGAATGTAAAAATCTGCAGGAAAAATCAATTCTCCAACCTGCACCAACACATCTTCAACTACTCCCAATGGGTAAGTACTAAAATGATCAGCTAACTGAATAATGACACTGGTTTCTTTCAAAGGACCCAAATTTAAAGTTTGAATTGACATAATATTAATAGATGCTCCTAAATCTGCTATTGCACGTTCAAATTTAGAATCACCTATTCTGCAGGGAATAGAAAATGAACCTGGATCTTTACACTTAGGGGGTCATTTTTGTTGAATTAATGTTGACACATTTTCCCCCACACTGATCTTCTCATTATTCCTCAACTTGCGCTTTGTAGTGCATAGTTCCTTAAGGAATTTAGCATACTTGGGAACTTGTTTGATCGCATCAAGTAAAGGTATATTTACCTCTACCTTCCTGAAGGTCTCCAAAATTTCTTTCTCTTGTTCTTCTTTCTTCGTCTTAGCCAACCTGCAGGGGAATGGAGGAAGAATAGAATTATTAACCTTATTTAGTTTAGGTTTAGTATTTACCTCAACTTCAGGAACTTCAGACTCTTTTGCTCCTTACTTCTTCTTTTTTATTGACTCATATGGAGTCTGATTATCAACTTCTTTCCCGCTCCGCAATAATATCGCACTTGCATTTTCTCTGGGATTCATGACTGTTTGTGATGAAAGCTTTTCAGAACCTTGAGCTTCCAACTTACTCACAGATGAGGCTAATTGACCAATCTACCTCTCTATGTTTTGAATGCTATTTCTTGTCTTCTGTTGAAACTGTTGTGTATTGTTAGCCAAAGCCTTAACAATTTCATCAAGTGACATAGCTTGATTTTAGGGAGGAGGAGGTGGAGGTGGTTGATTCACTTGTGGTCTTCACTGCTGGTATCGATTTTGCACCGGTTGATTCCCATAACTCAAATTGGGATGATCTCGCCATCCTGGATTATAGGTACTAGAAAAGGGATCATACCTGCATTGTGGCTGTCCATAATGTCCTACTGCATTAGCATGTTGCATTGATTCATTCTCTTGTAACACAGGACACATGTCAGTAGCATGACCCGAACCCAAACAAATTTCACATACCTTCACAGTCTGCATGTTCCCTACAGCCAACTGCCTCACCAAAGAAGTTAAATAAAAAATTTGTTTCTCAAGGTTAGATATACTTACCTCATTAACCTTCATAGGTGTGTGATCCATTCTCATTCCAAACTGCTGAGAATTTACTGCCATGTTAGCAATTAGCCTCCTTACCTCTTCTGGTGTCTTGTTAACCAAAGCTCCTCCACTAGCAGCATCTATCATACTGCGGTCCATTAGTAGAAGTCCTTCATAGAAATACTGAATCAAAAGCTGCTCACTTATTTGATGATGGGGACAGCTTGCACACAGCTTCTTAAATCTCTCCCAATACTCATACAAACTCTCTCTATTGTACTGCCGGATGCCACAAATTTCTTTTCTTATGTTGTCAGCACGGGAAGCAGGAAAATACTTCTCCAGAAATATCTGCTTCATCCCATTCCATGAGTTGACAGATCCTGAAGGAAGGTAATACAACCAATCCTTAGCTGTGCCCTCCAGTGAGAAAGGGAAAGCCCAAAGCTTAATCTGGTCCTTGGAGACTCCTTTAGGTTTCATGCTGGAACACACAACATGAAATTCCTTCAAATGCTTATGTGGATCCTCACCTGTAAGACCATGAAACTTAGGCAACAAATGGATTAGTCCAGATTTCAACTCAAAAGCAACATTTGAAGCAGGATATTGAATACACAAAGGCTATTGGTTTAGATCAGGAGCAGCCAACTCTTCCATGGTTTCATTTTCAGAATTTGACTCTGAGTCCGAATCCAAATCCGAACTTAACTCCTTTGGAGATTGGACTCCTTCAGATGTACTCGAAATCTGCTTAGCCTGCTTAGCCAATTTTCTCAACTATTTAGCTATTTTTTCTACTTCTAGATCAAAGATCAACTCACCAGTTTGAGAAATTTTTGTCATAAACAAAAAGAAATCAAAGTAAAAATAGAAAAATACCTCAAAACCCTAGAAAACGATGGAATTTGGCCTCAAGAGAGTAGGGCCAAGGAATCCTATAGATTTATTGGTCTTAATTAGAGCGTCATTTCCTTCAAAATAGGTATGGGCCACCCTCCAAATTCAACCAAAATTCTTAATGAACAGTAACACTGTAATTCTTTTTTTTTTTTTAAACCTGAAAATAGCAACATTTCATAAACAGAGTTAACAACAAAATATCCTAACACTAAAAACACGAAATCCAATGAATTTCAGTCCCTGGCAACGGCGCCAAAATTCTTGGTGGGTGTCGAATCCACCAAAAATTAAATTAACTGAAATTACCAGCAATAAAATATTTTCTGTAGCAAGTAGTAAATCCAGGTTAAACCCTAGAGACTGAATTATTAGATTTCGTGCACTTATGTAATGGAAAAAAAGAAAGAAACAAAGGTTGGTAGGGGGTTAATTCGTAATCCAAAGAAGAAATCAAAAATCCAAAATTTAGATCTAAAATTAAATAAGAAACTCTCCAATTAAACAAACTTCAGTCCAAGCTAATTCTCATTCCAATGCATTGATTTAATCATAGACAAAAGAAAGAAATACAATTATCTCTTTGTAACACCCTCACTGTAGCAATTCAGTACATTCTATTGTTTCGGTGACCAGTGTCGGTTTGGACAGCTAGAATGTTTAGAAAAATATTTAGACTAGAGTGAGGAGTCATAAATAACTCAAATAAGTGTAAGAAAAATTAAGGAAAAATTTTAGAAATAAAATACAACTAAGTTAAATGAGCCGGTGCCTTAGCGATGGGTGACCGCATGGGAAAGTATCGGTAAAGACAGGTACCGACCCCAGACCCGTGAGAAAATTCATGAAATAATTTTTGGGACTCCAGAAAAGAGTCATTGAGGTTTCTATGGCATTAGAATGCCAAGAAAATGTTTAGAAAAATTTTTCAATCAGTACAGACAATTTTAGTCTATTAAGCCAAACGGAGGGCATTTTGGTCATTTCATCTTCAGAGATGATTTTTGGCCAATTTGTCTAGTTAAATAAATAATTATTATGATATAAAATATGAATAAATATTGCTACAAATTAAATTGAAATTAAGTAGAACAGAAAAGAAAAGAAAAGAAAATGAAATTTAATTAGGATTATGACATCATGCACATGTAAGCATGATGTAATAAAAATTTGTTAGCCAATCACTATTCAACAAGCATTCATAAAAAGGCTGAAATGAGATAAAAAGAAAAAAACTCAAAATTCACTCATCTTCTTTCATTTTCTAGAGTTGGCCGAACCATTCCCTAAAGAAAGCTCCATAGCTTCTTCTTTTTTTCAAGCTCTATTTCTCTTAATTTCCTCCATAAATCTTCATATTCCCTTCACAAAAAATTCATTTCTAGTCTTGGGAAAGCTATTGGTAGTAACAAAGAGAAGAAATATTGAAGTTTTGGAGAGCTTAAATTGATCTCAAAGAGGTTAGTGCACTAATTTATTTCTATTTCTTTTCTAAGCATGACAAGCTTGCTAAATTAAGTTAGATTAATATAAAATTAAAAGAAATTTGTAGGGATAGGAAATTACTAAATTTCAGCAGCCATTATATGAGTTGTGGTTTGATGGTTTTGAGGAAATTATTTGTGTTTATTAGTGATATTGATGAGTAATTGTGATGAACAAATTGATTGGCATGTGTTTACATGAATTGAAGAATTGTGAGTTAGGGTTTTTGACCTAACTTTGAGGAAATTGATGTGTGTCTTGAAATGGATGATGTTGAGATGATTTAATGACCATTAGAAGTGCTATATATGTCAAATAAAGTTTGTGGAGTTGGGAGAATTGAATTTGGGAGTGTTGATTCTTATGCAAGAAAATCGGACCTTTGAGTCCAGTGTATTATTAGAGTTATAACTGGAGTTGTGTTGCTCCAATTGGTGTGAGGCCAATTGGAGATGAAACCTAGGACAAAATTCCCATTTTTCATGAAGAAACCATGCCCAAATTCTGTCCATAAATTGACCAATTTACTGTCCCAATTCGGATGTCCAGACCTTGAACCCAGAAAATTGACCAAATGAACAGTATATGTTCATTTGGCCATAACTTCTTCTAGACAAGTCTAAATGACCTGAATTTTAATCATTGGAAAGATTAGACCTAGGACTACAACTTTCATTGAGAACACCAAGCCCAGAAATGCCTCTAACCAAATGAAATTGTTGACTCAAGTTAGGACACCAAACTGACCTGCACCATTCTGCCAGAATTTTTTGGACTAAAGCTCACCTGACCAGTTTTGGCAAAATGGCAACAACTTGGCCTATAAAAATCCAAATGCAATGAAACAAATGGCAAAAGTTTTATAAGACATAGATATACAATATTGATCTTTTAACCAAAACCCAGAAACCTAGGGAACTAGGTCAATTGATTAGGTGAAGTTAACATATAAATTCTGGAAATTTTCAAAAGAACCATTTGATCTCAGAACACACATTTAGCTATATCTCCTACTAGAAAACTCCAATTAGATTGGGCCATACAGATATGGAACCCTAAGAAACAGGGCTCCAACTTTGTTTTATACTTGGTCCTCAAATTATGAACATAAGAACCCTAAAATGGGAGTCAAAGTTTCTGATCTAAACATGAGTCCTGGTAGAATAGGGTACATGAGTCTAGGCCAGTGATTTAGCCATAATTAATTATACAAAACTTGAAAAATTGTAATAAAAATTTTTGAGTAACTATAAGACATAGAGAAACAAATTCTATGAAGGGAGTGTGGCCAAACAGTGGCCACATCCTAGTCAATCTGCTATGTAAAAACAGTGCACCAAATTTGGACCTAAAGAAAAGTCCACAAAACAATTAGGCATATGAGATGAAATGAATTAGAATAAATTGTTAAGCATAAAAATAACATGAATTAATGAAATTATAAATACTTAATAATATTATTCTGCCCAAAGTACACCTAGACTCATTTATATAGCTTGAATCGATTGGTATACCAATTAGGGACTACATATTGCAATACTGCCCACAGGGATAATCATTGACAGACAACATATGTCTAAGATGATTGTTTTACTGGCTTTATGCCTGCCCGATGGCCATAGTGCCAATTTTTATTATTATTGGCTTATGCCTGTCCGCTGGCCTTGTGCCTGATATGACCGTTGTATACTTGATAGACATACGACTGTCTAGCTTGTATACTCCTGTGTATCCAGTCTTTATAGTCTGTCATAGGTTACTTGGGCACAGAAATGAGTAGAAATCCTTAATTGAAATAAATACATGAGAAGATTGTTAAGGTAAACTTCATTGAATTAAACATAAGATATATGATAAAAAGACTCCAATTAATTTATTTTGTCCAAAGTTCTATAAACATGTAAAAGACCTAGAAATTCATAAAATTTTATATTTCCTTATAAGAATACAAGTAGAATAATTATTTCAGTTATTTGTTTATTTTTATTTTAATATATGCACCACTAAGCATTATGCTTAGCGCGTTGGTTCTTACCACGCGTAGGTACAGGAGAGCCACAGCAGCAGCAGCACTAGAGTCTAAACAGGACTTGAGCATATCTGCTACAGTGTAGATTGTCTCCTCACCAGTTCTTTTTGGTAGGGCTCATGTATAGTTAGATTTTGTATTTTGGTTATTGTATGTAATAAATCAGATTGAGATATGCAACTAAATTTTGGATTGTATATAAAATTGTATATTATTGTGAGTAATGTTATATGAATAAAATGCAGATTTATTTTATTTGAAAATTTTATGAGTAATGTTATGATATGGTACATGAACAATTAACATGAGAAATGATGTGACAGAATAGGATAAAAAAAATTTCTACACATAATATAATATAATTGAATTAATATTGTATATGACAAGACAGAATATGGTGCTCCAGCACAGAATGTAGCACACTTTGCTCGGCTACACTATAGACCGGGTAAGGGGTGTTACACTCTTATTAAATACTTAACGTAGATTTACCAAACAGTGAGGTAAACCCCTAACTTCCCTATACTCATCAATTCGAGCCCAGCACTCTTATTGACTCTAATTATTAACTGAGTTGGTATTAAGCAATCCTCATCAAATTAATAACTGCTTTAAGAAAAGAAAGTAGTTAAGCTGAACAATAATTTATAAAGCATAAATCATTTAATCCACCCTATTGTTTCCTTAGGTTATTATCGAAAATTGGGATCATAATCAATAAAACCTAATTGCTACTCATGTTTAATCTTACACAATAATTACGAATTATGAGGATGAACTAGCAATTGATCTCATCAAAGAATTAACTAATAGGCCTTTTTAGTAAATCATTCAATAGATAAAAAATAATTAAATTAGAAAATAATAGATATTCAAAAAGACATAAATTAAATTAAGAACCTGGTCTCAAAAATCAAGCAAAAGAATTTGAATCTCTTGAACTAAATTAAAGATTTAGCCACTCATGTTCATGGCTTACAGAAAAATAAAGAAGAAAAAGAAGAATTCTAAAAGACGAATGGAGAGGATGCTGAATTGTTTTCATGGTCTCCTACTGCCTCTTCTATTTATAATAAATGGTCTAGGGTTAGGTTTTTAGATTCTCTGTCAAAAACTGCAACTGGAGCAAAATGAGGAAACTGATTGTCGACGGATACATGGCCCGTGTATCACTACACGGCCCAGAGCCGTGTAACTTACTGGAGCTAAATGGGTATGTTTCTTATTGGCACAGAATGTTACATGGGTCTCCGGGATTTACACGGGTTAAGTTACACGGCCTGTGTACTTTATTTCTTCCTCGGTTCTCTGGATTTCTTCTGGCAGAATATTACACGGGTTTGTAGTTGTGCTTACACGACCCGTGTACTTTGTATCAACAAGGCTTCTCGATCCTTCAACCTTTTCAAGTTTCCTTCCACACTTATATGCTCTGGGACTTCACCAAAACCCTGAAAAATACAGCAAGAGTCAAATTAATGCAAATGCTAAAAATTTCTCTATTTAACACAATTATTTCAATAACTCTCTAAATATATGCCTAATAGATAATTATACTTTAATCAACTGAATTTGGCATAAAGATACCCTAGAAACACTAAATGTGATGGGAGTAAAATTAATTAATTATGCACTTATCACTTAGGTTGAAGCAGACTTAGCTTACCAAAAATAGAAATAAATCTCACATTCTTCAAATTTTCCTTTTGACCCTTCCTACCTATTCTCTTCCTATAAATTTGAACCTTTTATGTCTAATCCTTCACCCTCTTTTGGATCTTTTGGAACCTTTGGTCAAGCTTATAATCCATTTCAAGCAAAACCTAAGACAAGTCCTTTTCAAACCCAACCTTCTAAGAGTATTTCTTCCTCTAAATCAATGGAAGAAGAAAAACCTTTGCCTCCCAGAAGAAATGACAAACAACCTATGAAATATTCTCTTCCCCCACAGATGACCATCCATGTAATGACCCAAACTAGGGTCATTACCGGTGCTAGGGATTGGCTGTTAGAACCCCTAGTAAACATAAAAACTTGTTAAACATAAACACATCCTTGTATCTGAAAATTCAAGCATACTCCAAACAATTACACTTTAGTTTTCTCATTCATAATTAACATAAAATTGGCTCAGAATTTGAATCTTTACATATATAAAATCACTAAAGTGTAATAAGTTCATACGTACATACTCAAATAAGGAGTTAGCTTAGATTTAGACATACATAATTACATCACTTATACTTAAGATAAAACATCTATAAAAATCTTGAATACTAGCACAGTAACTATTCCTTTGTATATTACATATCCACTAAACATATAACATACATATAAAAATTCCATAGCTACTCCTGCTGCTCAAACTCCAAAGAACTCTTATACTCCTTCACTCTTGTACTTGGGGTAAGGGGAAAGGGGTGAGCTTATATAAGCTCAGTGAATAAACTAACCAACATCAATTAATAAAAACATTCGTTTCATACATATGCAATGCATCATCCAAATGAGTTTTTCATATCATAAACATTCTGTAACACCTCTATTTGCATAACCTGGTATATTTTACTGTTCCGATGATCAGTATCGGTCCAGACAATTAAAAGGATTAGAATCACATCTAAGATAACTAGATAAGCCCTGAACGCAAATAATTAGTAATTGCCAAATAGTTAAGTATAAAGAAGAAAAACAAAGCATAAAAAGTTAAATGAGCCAGGAGTCACAGCGATGGGTGACCTTCCCGGGAAATGACTACGAGGTCAATCATAACCCGAATTCTGAACTAGAAAATGTAACACCGCGGTCCTTAGGACTATTGCAAACACAGTGGAAAAGAGAAAATCACGAAAAAGAATTTTTAAGTAGGTCAAATAATTAGGTCAGGGATCCGAAAGAAATATTGAATTATTTCCAAACCGGATCAGACCGACGAGGGGCAAATTGATCAATTCATCCCTAGAGGTAACTCATGACCTAACTGTCCAATAAATTTTGAGAAATGAAAATTTTAAAATATAGAATTAAATTAAAGAAGTGAGGAAAAAGAAAGGAAAAAAGAAAATAAAATAAAAGAAAATAAGGATTTATGACATCATCACAAGTGACATAAGCATGACACAATAACTATAATTTTTAATTATGGGAATTGTGGATAAATACACACAAATTAAAATTCAAATAAATAGAATTAAAAAAATGAAATGATGAAAATTTCAAAATATAATTGAATTATGACCTCATGCATGACATAATTAAACTTTTAAAAGTTAATTAATTAATTATGGGATAATTATCTACCAATAAGAAGACAAAATCAAAAAGGAAAATCATTTCCTTCTTCCCTAAACATTTCAGCCGGCTCACCATTCCCTTCTCTCTCTTTCTCTTTTCAATTCCTCCATTAATGGTCACCATAAGCTTCTTAAGCTCTATTTTTTTTTTTCATAAACTCCATACTCACCAAAGTAGAGTCTTGGTATTTGGCTTGGATAGAGAGTTTGGGAACAAGAAAGATAAATAAGAAGTGAAGAATTGAGGACACAAATTTTGCTCACTTAAGATAAGTGTTTTTCTTAGCTTTAATTGAGTTATAACTATAGAATTAAGGTTGAATAAGTGAGGATTGCTTGGAAAAGTGAAAAATCATGTTGGTTAGGGAACTTATGAATTTTGGCCAGCCATAGTCCCTTAGGGTTTTGATGATGGTTATGTGCATTAAACATGTAATTAGGCTTGATTGAATGTGTAGAAGTTGAATATCTACTTTAAGTGCATCAATTGAAACATATACCAAAATTAGGGTTCTTGGTACTTAGGGTTTGGGAGAAAAATTGTAGAAAATGGTCAATGGATGCAAATGACCTTACTTAAGTTGAGAAATAGTCAATTGTGACCATTTGTGGTGTGTGTCAATTGCTAGAACTAAGTTTCAATTCGGATTGGTTAGTGATCAAATGCAGATAGGTTGACCTAGGTCCCTTTTAGGGACCAAAACTGAAAATTTACGAACCCAATTGGTGTGAGGCTAATTAGGAATGAAACTAGACACACAATGGACCATTTTTCATTTAGGAATCATGCCCAGAAAATGACCATAACTTAGTGAACAATTAGGCCAAATCCAGATTTGGGCACACTGCCCTGTACAAAAATGACCAAATGAATAGTAGTTACTTAAATGACCATAACTTGGTCTAGGAAAGTCCAAATGACCTGAATTTTATACCATGGAAAGCTAAGACATAGCCCTACAACTTTCATGAAGAAAACAAATCCAAATTTTAAGCATAACCTATCTAAAAAGTCACCTGTAGTCAGCATACCAAAAACTGCCAATATCCAAAAAATGCCCAGAATTCTGAGTTTGAACCAATCCGGCCAACGTTAGAAAAATAGGCATAACTTGGGCTACAAAACTCCAAATGGAGTGATTCAAAAAGGAAATTAAACCTAAGACAATAAGGAACAACTTTGATGAGGGACACTTAGCCAAATTCTCACAGTAATCAAACCAATAGAATAGTAGAAAATAGGGAACCAAAATTGAAAAATTATAATTTCTCTTAGGAGACTTACAAATTTAATTAGCAATCAGTGCCAATAAATTTGACACCCAAAATGTGGTATATGGATGCAATTATAACTAATAAACCTATTAAGTATAGAAAAGTCAATATTTTGACTTAAATAGTGCCATAAATAGTGCCACCATACACAAAAATGTAAAAGACCCAAAATTTATAAACCGTAATAGGTAAGATAAGTCTGCAAAGAAATTGTTAGAATTTAAGTATTAAAAGTGGATACTGAAGCACTTCAAATTTATGTATTTCAGTTGGAAAGGGATCTTCGAAAGAGAAACGAAAGTTTGAATAAATTAAGTCGACAAAAGAGGTTTGTGCATAACTAGTTTTTAATTGAATTTGTTTTGAATATTTTACGTAATTAAATGATTTTATTTTTCCTTATGCACTATATTTATCAATTATAGGATTTATTTCAATGATTGTTGAATTTGGTATAGTAAGCATGAGTTGAGTTTTGTGAAATATTATTTTAACAATTATTAAATATTGTTTTGGACTGGATAAATTATGTTTTGAATTGTGACGAGCAATTTGCATGAATAAAATACAAAATTTTGTTTTGGATTGTGATGAGCATAAAAAAATTATGGAATATTGGAATTGATCTTGAATTAATATTGTGTTGTGATTTATGCTTACAAAAGGATAAAGAAATGCATGATATGGTTTTATATCTCACTATAGATGCTTGACTAGGTTATTACCCATCTCTCTCATTTGTTGAAGAGACAATGGAGTTAGCTTTGTTTTGTTTTGAATACCATGGTATGTGCACAGGCTTAGATTCTCCTCTTATTAGAGGTTAGATCTAAGTTTTTATTATTGACCCATCGGAAGTTTTATTATTGTGTTGTGTACTGTGCACGATGATTCGACCTCCCCAACCATAGGGAGTTAGAATCACCCCGAAGATGGCCGTTTCGGATTAATCTTGCATAGTTAGTGAGATAAAGAATGGGTTTTGATTGATAAGAAATTATGATTTTAAATGAGATTGTGCACAAATAATTTTTTTAAAATAATTATTTATTTCTATAATTGCAGGAATTATTTTTATTGTTTAGTTGTGATTTGACAAATTAAAATTTTGATCAAGGTTATTTTAATAAGTGACTATTATTTTTTGCAATGAAATTTTAACATTTGGAAATTGATTAAACTTTGAGATTTCAAAATTTTTGATATAATTATTGTCAATGCATATTTTATTACATTTTAAATTATAGTTGTGCATCACTGAGTTCACCACTCAGCGATAGCTTTGTATGATGTCGCAGGCGAAAGTAGAGATAGAGCAGTTGAGTGAGATTATTGCAGCTGCACCTTGAAGACTGCTTACGACTAGCCTCGGGTATATTATAAGTTTACCCTTGTATATTAGATTTTGATTATGCATATAAATATATGTGTGTAAATTATTTGAGAAGATGTATAAAACTTTTGAAATATTATTTTGGGTGTGTAATGAAAATGCAAATTTAGTTGTAACAATAATTTAAGTACCTTAATGAATGTATTATTTACTTTTGTCACACCTTATCCCTGGTAAGGCATGACATGTTCTCGTAGTATACCTAATGAATTACCGAACTCCACCTACTGATAACCCATTAGTTATGCTACAAAGGATTTTAAAGCAAATCATAGCTTTTTATCTTATCAATTCTTTTGCGGAAAACTGCATGAGAATAGTTAAAATTCCAGGTAAACATTCATTGGAAATAATGATAGACTAAATATTGTAAAAGTTACAATTTCATAAGTCTCAAAGTAATATACAAAATAGTTACAAACTCAAAATGTAATAGCAATGCAATGCTTTTAAATACAAACTCAAAATACTTTAGAAATGCAGTATTTTTTAATACAAACTGCTCAATGTTCGTACATCTATACATATAGGTACAAAATACATCCAAAGGAATCATAAGGGTATACCTAACGTAAATACCCATAATCAATACCAAAATGTTGCTTTCAAGTCTCTCACTCGGCAGCCTTCTCATTTCCCTTACCTACGATAGCATAAAGAAGCTATCGCTGAGTATATCACTTAGTGGTGTACAACTAATAACTTTAAAACTTAAGTTAAACACAATTTTTCAAAGCATAATAAATCACATTTTTCTTAAGCATGAAAACTTCACAATAGTTCTAAGTCCATAAGAGCCATTTATTGGAATAACATTTCAAAAGAGAAATACACTTCATAAATCACAATTCACAAAGTATTAGTGTTGCCAACATCAACACACAGTTTAGGCCATGAAACAAAATTTCACGATCAGTGCCGTGTTATACACCACGACAAAGCAATCTCAATCTCATTAACTGTTATTAATGAGGGAAGGGCTAGCTAGCTAATGAGTACTCATATAGTCTTACCCCACTAACTGTTATTAATGGGAGACATAATCATATCAAATATTAAACCACAAGTAGCTATTACTACTGGGGAGTTCCGAAGGGACTGTCATGCTAACTGTGATTTCAAAACAACTTTCAAGAGTTTCTAAATCAATAATTACATTTGCAAAATAATAACATATTCAAATCATCATAAAACCCATAAAAGGGGTGGCAACACACAAATTTCTCAAATACAAGAGAAAAACCATACCTCATTCAAAATAAACTCATCCCAAATCAAACTCATTCAAATAAACTCATTCAAATCCATTTACAAAGTTAAAACAAAGAAAAAGGTTAGTTGTGCACAAACCTTCAATGCTCTCCTTTCTCTTTACTCACTATTCCTTGTCCATTCCAACTTCTTTTTCTACTGAGAATACACAAATAGAATACCTCAATGCCAATCTCAATGGCTGCCAAAAACTCATTACATACATGTCTAATGCATCCAAAGTTAGCTTGGCAAATTTTAGAAAATTTTGGTTTTAGATAGCTTAGTGCCCCAATTTTTGAACCCAATTTCTACCTAATTTTGATCAAATTTGGTGAGGTGTTCTTCATGAAAATTGTTCATTTGGGTCTTAACTTTAGTTTCCTTTTTGAATCGCCTAATTCAGAGCTGTGTAGCTCAAGTTATGACCAAAACACGGTTACTATTTATGTCACTGTTCACCCTGCAGTTTCTATTTTGGTAGATTTATTGATCCAACTTCGTTCAGCAATTTGATCAAGTTAAGTCCATAATTTGGTCTAATATTCTTCATATGAAATGTTCTACTATGTCTTAGGTTTCCATTAGTTCAAGAATTGCCTAAATCAGAGTTTTCTAGAGAGAGTTATGGCCATGCAAAGTTTACTATTTATATAGTAAATCTGTAGATTTCTAGATTTCTGCAGATTCGGTGATTCAATTTTGCTTAGCAATTTAATTGGGTTAAGTCCATAATTTGGCCTCAAGTTCTTCATATGAAATGTTCTACTATGTTTTAAGTTTCTATCAGTTCAAGAATCACCTAAATTGGAGTTTTCTAGAGAGAGTTATGGCCATGCAAAGTTTACTATTCATATGGTCAAATTCTACAGGTTCCAGAATTTTGTCTCTAAGTTCAAGCCATGTTTTAGGCAATTTCTGGGTTGGGTCTCTTCATTAAAATTCTAGTCTTATATCTTAAGTTTCGTTTCCAATTGGTTTCACACCAATTGGAGTTATGTAGCTCAAGTTATGGGCTTCCAAACACACTGAATTCAGTGTACAAAATTCTGCTCTAAGTTCAATTTTTCATTTCTTCAATTGTTCCCTCTAACCAACTTCAATTCACGTTTAATTCACCCAAAATGACTATAATTTAGCATTGACACATTAATGGCACTTCCTAACCCAAAATCCACAATTTTCAAATACCAAAGTTTATAATTTTCATAATCCTACAATTTCGTTACTTCAATTCATCAACCCAATGTCAATTCAAACTAAATAAACCTCAAATGATCATAATTTAACACTACACACATCAATTTCACTCTCTAGCACCAAAACCTAATTTTCCCATGAACCCTAATCTTTCATAATTCAATTTGTGCAATCCCATGAAATCTTACTACTCCCAATCATACATACTACCTCAATTTAACTTAGATTTATCATCAATTTAACTAAAATACATCAAAACCCTAATTTTCCCTAAGTTGGCCAAAACCCTAATTTAGGTTCCATGCATGTTTCCTTTCAATTTCTCATGAAATTTCATCATAAGTTAACTTCATTCAAGGCTTATACAACTAATCTAACATGAAAATAAATTTACCTCAAGTGATTTCTTTCCAACTTCAATTTTTCTTCCAATTTCTTTTGCTCTACTTGCTCCAATGCCTCAATCAAAGTTCTCTTTGATATTTTCTTTTAGTGGGTTATGGGATTTATGAAGGGAATTTAAGGGAATTAAAACTTGGGAGGGGAAATCAATGAGGGGAAGAAGTGGAAGAAAAAGAGAAAAAGAGAGAGAGAGGAAGAGAGAGGAGTGGGTGGTGGCATCTTATGAAAAAATAAAAATGAGGAAGAAATTTGTCTTCTTATATATATATATATATATATATATATATATATATATATATATATATATATATATATATATAACCCCAAAATTAGTTTATTAAAATTATAAATTTTAATTGTGTCATAAGGATAATTAAACTTAAATTTTTATTCCCTTCCCTTTTTTTTTTTTTACATTTACACTTAATTTTTCCTTTTAATTAAATAATTAAATTTAATTATCAAAAGCCCATAAGTCCTTCATTTTAATTTTGTCATAATAGAAATGAAAGTTTAAGTTTTAATTTCTTAAATTTTCCCTTACATATTTTTACTTGAATTTTTCTTCAATTTTTACCCCATAATTCAATTCATTAATTTCATTTAATTTAATTGATATTTCGGTCAAAAGTCAACTATTGAGGTGAATTGACCAAAATGCCCCTTTATCGGATCATAATCCCTCTTTTTCAATATACCCGGTGAATCCGTATATTTTTTGGTCACTTAAATTTTTATTGTGTCTATCTCAATTAATTTTCTATTTATTTTTGGTCCTCAAGGTGTTTTTAAATAGTACTATTCATAACTCCTAGGTTCGGGGTGTTACAATTCTCCCCTCCTTAAAAATAAATTTCGTCCTCGAAATTTACCTGGTTTCATTCTCTGAATAGCTATGGGTGCTGCCTTCTCATGTCCTCCTCACGCTCCCATGTAGCCTCCTGGCCTGAATGATGGTTCCACTGCACTTTCACCAGAGGGATTTGCTTATTCCTCAGCTGTTTTACCTCATATGCCAAGATCTTTATGGGCTCTTCATCATATGTCAGGTCTGGATTCACTTCGATCTCCTCTACTGGCAAAATGTGAGAGGGGTCTGATCTGTACCTCCTCAACATGGAGACATGGAAGACATTGTGAATCTTTTCCAAGTCTGGAGGCAATGCAAGTCTATATGCCAATGGACCCACTCTTTCCAGAACCTCATACGGCCCAATGAAGCGAGGACTTAGTTTCCTCTTTCTACCAAACCTCATGATCCTATTCCATGGGGAAACTTTCAAGAACACCTTGTCACCCACACTCTACCGAATATCTCTTCTCTTTAGGTCAATGTAGGACTTCTGTCTATCCGTTGCAACTTTGAGTCTGTCTCTCATGAGCTTAATCTTCTATTCCGTCTGCTGCACTAATTCTGGGCCAATCAACTTTCTCTCGCCCACTTCATCCCAACACAAGGGAGTTCTACACTTTCTGCTATAAAGTGCTTCGAATAGAGGCATCCCAATGCTTAATTGATAACTGTTGTTGTAGGTAAATTCAATTAAAGGCAAGTGTGTGTCCCAACTCCCTTCAAACTCAATCACACAAGCCCAAAGCATATCCTCCAAAATCTGAATGATCCTTTTAGATCGGCTGTCTGTCTGTGGATGCAATGTTGTACTGAAGTTCAATCTAGTTCCTAGGGCTTTTTGGAGACTACCCCAAAATCTAGAAGTGAACCTTGGGTCTCTGTCCGACACAATAGATACTGGCACTCCATGTAACCTCACTACATTATCAATGTATAGTTTGGCCAATCTTTCCAGGCTGTAATCCATCCTCACTGGCAAAAAGTGTGTAGACTTGGTCAATCTATCAACAATAACCCAAACTGCATCATGATTCTTTTGTGTACATGGAAGTCCTGTCACGAAATCCATAGTGATTCTTTCCCATTTCCATTCAGGAATTAGCAATGGCTGTAGCAACCCTGCAGGCACTTGGTGTTTTGCCTCTTGCTGACAAGTTAGGCATTTGGCAATATATTCTGTAATGTCTTTCTTCATTTCTCTCCACCAATATTACTCTTTCACACTTCTGTACATTTTAGTTCCACCAGGGTGCATTGTAAAAGGTGAATCATGTGCTTCCTTTAAAATGGTCTGCCTTAGTTCAACATTCTCAGAAATGCACATTTTGCCCTTACATAACAACAAGCCCTCATCATTTACTGATAATTTTGGTTTCTTGCCATCCCGAGCCTCTTCCATTAACTTGACATACTTATCATCCTTTTGTGCAACTGCTTTAGTTTGTTATGCCAGCATTGGCTTCACTTGCCAAGTAGCTACCATCTGCCTATCTTCATCAATCTCCAAATTAGCAGGCAATGCCCTTAACTCATGCACCATGGACAATGGAGAAACCCTCAAACCAGCTATAGTCTTGCGACTTAAATCATCAGCTACAACATTAGCTTTTCTAGGCTGATAGTCTATCAAATAATCATAATCTTTTATCAGCTCTAACCATCTCCTCTGCCTCAAATTTGACTCCTTTTGTGTGCCCAAGTACTTTAAACTTTTATGATCTGTGTATATATAACATCTCTCCCCATACAAGTAATGTGTCTAGATCTTTAAGGCAAAGACAATGGCTACCAACTCCAAGTCATGAGTGGGATAATTCCTCTCATGCAGTTTAAGCTGGCATGAAGCATAGGCAATAACGTTTCTATCTTGCATCAACACATAGCCTAATCCGTTATGAGAAGCATCACTATATATGGTATACTCCTTAGCCAAAGTGGGCAAGGTTAAGGCTGGAGCTTCAGTTAAACGCCTCTTTAACTCATCAAAACTTTCCTGGCACCAATTAGTCCACTAAAATTTTACATCCTTCCTAAGTAGCTTGGTCAGTGGAGATGCTAGCATGGAGAATCCCTTCACAAACCTTCTGTAATACCTAGCTAAACCAAGGAAACTCCGAACTTCCATGACATTTCTAGGTGGCTTCCAATTAAGAATGGCTTCTACTTTGCTAGGATCCACCTGGATACCCTCTGCAGATACAATATGCCCCAAAAATGTAATCTCCTTTAGCCAAAACTCACATTTCGACAGTTTGGCATACTACTGCTTCTCCCTCAAAGTTTGCAATATTATCCTTAAGTGCTTGGCATGTTCCTCTGCATTCTTTGAGTACACCAAAATATCATCAATGAACACCACAACAAACTGGTCCAAATATGGCCTGAAGATAGTGTTCGTCAGGCCCATAAAAGCAGCTGGAGCATTAGTCAACCCGAATAGCATTACCAAGAACTCATAGTGACCATACCGAGTCCTAAAGGCAGTTTTAGGAATACTTTGCTCTTGCACCCTCAACTGGTATTAGTCCGATCTCAAGTCAATTTTGGAGAACACAGTTGCATCTTTCCACTGATCAAATAGATCATCAATCCGTGGCAGAGGATATCTATTCTTTATAGTCACCTTATTCAACTGTCTGTAGTCTATGCATAGGCGAAGAGTACCATCCTTCTTCTTCACAAATAATACTGGTGGTCCCCAAGGCAACATGCTAGGGTGGATGAAACCCTTATCAAACAATTCTTGCAATTGCACCTTCAACTCTTTCAACTCAGCAGGTGCTATCCTATAAGGAGTGATAGAGATTGGCTTCACACCAGGCATAGTCTCAATTTCAAACTGCACCACTCTTTCTGGAGGCAGTTCCGGCAATTCTTCTAGAAAGACATTCGGAAAATCCCATACTGTAGGAATATCTTTAAGATTTAGACTCCCCACCTGGGTGTCTATCACATGAGCTAGATAAGCTTCACATCCCTTTCTAATCATCTTTCTAGCAAGTGCAGCTAAAATGATGTTGGATGGCAATAACTGCCTCTCCCCATGTATCACTACGTCTGCATACTCGGGAAGACCAAAAGTGATTGTCTTCAGTCTACAGTCAATTATGGCGTGATGCCTGGCTAACCAATCTATGCCCAAGATGATATCATAATCTCGGAAGGGCATTTCAATTATGTCTGATCGGAATGTATGTCCTTGGATCACCAAAGGACAATCTTCATACAATTTGTTTAACCTAACCTCTTGTCCTAAGGGACTAGTCACTAGCACATCATAATCCATTTTCAAGCAAGGAATGGCAACAGAACATGCAATACTGGCACTAGCATAAGAATGTGTAGAACCAGGGTCAAACAGCACATAAGAAAGTACCAGCCACAACATCTGATGTCTCAGCTTCATCCCTCTGGTGCATGGTGTACACCCTGACTGGTGCACCACTCTGCTCTGGTTAGCTCACTGTGCCCTAGCTACCAGAAGTGTTACCTCTACCCCTACCTTTGCCTCTACTAGTTATCTGTTGTCTTCTGGAAGTAGAACCTTGAACAGATCCCTCAGTGGTGGTAGGAGGCCTAGACCTACAAGCACTAGTGTAATCTCTAGCAAAATGCCCACTTTCACCACAGTTGTAACAGGCTCCTATGGCCTTATAACATACTCCTCCATGATTCTTGCCACAGGTTTCACAAGTACGAGCAGGAAAGGAACCCTTAGATGTCTGCTGTCTGGATCTAGGTGGCCTCTGCCCTGAGAATCTTCCCCTACTAGATCCTCTGTTACTTGGTCCCCCAAAGCTCTTTCTCTTACCCGAATTGGTACTTGGACTCTGACTTGTAGGCTTACTACTCTTCTCTTTTTCAGTGATTACCTTCTCAGATGCCCTTTCCAGTTTTATCCTTTCCAATTCAAGGGCTTGTGATATCAACCTAGAGAAGTTGTCATGTTGAAACCCAACCACTTACAATCTCAAACTAGGCCTCAAACCGGCCTCAAACCGTTTGCATCTTTCTCTACTGGTAGTGAGAAGGCTTCCAGCATAGTGGCTGAGGCAAGAAAAGTCTCTCTCATACTCGGCTACAGTCCTATTCCCTTGCTTCAAACTAAGAAACTCCTATAGCTTCATATCTATATATGTGTCAGGAACATACTTCTGTCTAAATTCTCTGAGAAAGTCATCCCATGTCAACACAGGGGGTTCAACCAAATTGTGAGGAATGGTCTTCCACCACTCATATGCATCTCCATGCAATAGAGAGACTGAGTATTTGAACTTTAAATCATCGGTGCAATGCAGTTTCTTGAATACTCTCTCCATCCGTTCTAACCATTGCTCAGCTTCCAATAGGTCCACTGTACCTTTGAACTCTATTGCCCCATACTTCATTAACTTGTCATATTGTCAGGCTGGGGATGGTGGTTGCATTAGAGGTGCTTGCATAGGAGCTTGGACTAGTATATTGCCAGCCATTTGCTGAAATAGTACAGCCATCTGCTGAGCGAACTAAGCAGGAAACTACTTGGGTGGGACGAGTGCAGCTGATCCACTGGCATTCTGAGGAGCTGGGGCTTTCCCCTGTACCTCAGCTGCCATTGATTGCTTTATTGTGTGATCCCTTTCTTCCATACTGAATCACAAAGAATTCTTCTCCCTGGACAACCAACACAAGGATATTTCCCTCCATTAGTCCATATTTATGATGTAATGCACTATATGTATCAATTAATGACAGTTGAGCAGTTGTACTTATCAAAATTTTTCAAACATGCAATTTCAAAACTTGTATAAAAACCAAAGCTCTAATACCACTAAAACATGTCACACCTTAGCCCTAGTAAGGCATGACATGTTCTCGTAGCATACCTAATGAATTATCGAACTCCACCTACTGATAACCCATTAGTTATGCTACAAAGGATTTTAAAACAAATCATAGCTTTTTATATTATCAATTCTTTTGTGGAAAACTGCATGAGAATAGTTAAAATTCCAGGTAAACGTTCATTGGAAATAATGATAGACTAAATATTGCAAAAGTTACATTTTCATAAGTCTCAAAGTAAAATACAAAATAGTTACAAACTCAAAATGTGATAGCAATGCAATGCTTTTAAATACAAACTCAAAATACTTTAGTAATACAGTACTTTTTAATACAAACTGCTCAATGTTCATACATCCATACATATAGGTATAAAATACATCCAAAGGAATCACAAGGGTATACCTAACGTAAATACCCACAATCAATACCAAAATGCTGCTTCCAAGTCTCTCACTCGGCAGCCTTCTCCTTTCCTTTACCTGCGACAGCATAAAGAAACTATCGCTGAGTATATCACTCAGTGGTGCACAATTAATAACTTTAAAACTTAGGTAAACACAATTTGTCAAAGCATAATAAATGATATTTTTCTTAAGCATGAAAACTTCACAATAGTTCTAAGTCCATAAGAGCTATTTATTGGAATAACATTTCAAAAGAGAAATCACACTTCATAAATCACAATTCACAAAACATTAGTGTTGCCAACATCAACACACAGTTTAGGCCATGACACAAAATTTCACAATCAGTGTCGTGTTGTACACCATGACAAAGCAATCTCAACCTTACTAGCTATTATTAATGAGGGAAGGGCTAGCTAGCTAATGAGTACTCATGTAGTCTTATCCCACTAACCATTATTAATGGGAGACATAATCATATCAAATATCAAACCCCAAGTAGCCGTTACTACTGGGGAGTTCCGAAGGGACTCTCATGCCAACTGTGGTTTCAAAACAACTTTCAAGAGTTTCTAAATCAATAATCACATTTGCAAAATAATAACATATTGAAATCATCATAAAACCCATAAAAGGGGTGGCAACACACAAATTTCTCAAATGCAAGAGAAAAACCATACCTCATTCAAAATAAACTCATCCCAAATCAAACTCATTCAAATAAACTCATTCAAACCCATTTACAAAGTTAAAACAAAGAAAAAGGCTGGTTGTGCACAAACCTTCAATGCTCTCCGTTCTCTTTACTCACTATTCCTTGTCTATTCCAACTACTTTTTCTACTGAAAATACACAAATAGAATTCCTCAATACCAATCTCAATGGCTACCAAAAACTCATTACATGCATGTCTAATGCATCCTAAGTTAGCTTGGTAAATTTTAGAAAATATTGGTTTTGGATAGCTTGGTACCCCAATTTTTGAACCCAATTTCTACCTAGTTTTGATCAAAATTTGGTGAGGTGTTCTTCATGAAAATTGTTCATCTGGGTCTTAACTTTATTTTCCTTTTTGAATCGCCTAATTTGGAGCTGTGTAGCTCAAGTTATGACCAAAACACGGTTACTATTTATGTCACCGTTCACCCTGCAGTTTCTGTTTTGGTAGATTTATTGATCCAACTTCGTTCAGTAATTTGATCAAGTTAAGCCCATAATTTAGTCTAATGTTCCTCATATAAAATGTTCTACTATTTCTTAGGTTTCTATCGGTTCAAGAATTGCCTAAATCGGAGTTTTCTAGAGAGAGTTATGGCCATGCAAAATTTACTATTCATATAGTAAATATGCAGATTTTTAGATTTCTGCAGATTCGGTGATTCAACATTGCTTAGCAATTTGATTGGGTTAAGTCTATAATTTGGCCTCAAGTTCTTCATATGAAATGTTCTACTATATTTAAAGTTTCTATTGATTCAAGAATCACCTAAATCGGAGTTTTCTAGAGAGAGAGTGATGGCCATGCAAAGTTTACTATTCATATAGTCATATTCTGTAGGTTCCAGAATTTTGTCTCTAAGTTCAAGCCAAGTTTTAGGTAATTTCTGGGCAGTTTCTGGGTTAGGTCTCTTCATGAAAATTCTAGCCCTATGCCTTAAGTTTCGTTTCTAATTGGTTTCACACCAACTGGAGTTGTGCACTCAAGTTATGGGCTTTCAAAAACACTGAATTCAGTGTGAAAAATTCTGCCCTAAGTTTAATTTTTTATTTCTTCAATTATTCCCTCTAACCAACCTCAATTCACATTTAATTCACCCAAAATGACTATAATTTAGCATTGACACATTAATGGCACTTCCTAACACAAAACCCACAATTTTCAAACACCAAAGTTTGCAATTTTCCCTAATCCTACTATTTTGTTACTTCCATTCATCAACCCAATATCAATTCAAGCTAAATAAACCTCAAATAATCATAATTTAACACTACACACACCAATTTCACTCTCTAGCACCAAAACCCAATTTTCCTATGAACCCTAATCTTCCATAATTCAATTTATACAATCCCATGAAATCTTACTACTCCTAATCATGCATACTACCTCAATTTAACTTAGATTTATCATCAATTTAACTAAAATACAACAAAACCCTAATTTTCCCTAAGTTGGCCAAAACCCTAGTTTAGGTTCCATGCATGTTTTCTTTCAATTTCTCATGAAATTTCATCATAAGTTAACTTCATTCAAGGCTTATACAATTAATCTAACATGAAAAGAAACTTACCTCAAGTGATTTCTTTCCAACTTCAATTTTTCTTCCAATTTCTTTTGCTCTACTTGCTCCAATGCCTCAATCAAAGTTCTCTTTGATATTTTCTTTTAGTGGGTTATGGGATTTATGAAGGGAACTTAAGGGAATTAAAACTTGGGAGGGGAAATCAATGAGGGGAAGAAGTGGAAGAAGAAGAGAAAAAGAGAGAGAGAGGAAGAGAGAGGAGTGGGTGGTGGCACCTTGTGAAAAAATTAAAATGAAGAAGACATTTGTCTTCCTATATATATATATATATATATAACCCCAAAATTAGTTTATTAAAATTATAAATTTTAATTGTGTCATAAGGATAATTAAACTTAAATCTTTATTCCCCTTTTTTTTTTTTACATTTACACTTAATTTTTCCTTTTAATTAAATAATTAAATTTAATTATCAAAAGCCCATAAGTCCTTCATTTTAATTTTGTCATAATAGAAATGAAAGTTTAAGTTTTCATTTCTTAAATTTTCCCTTATATATTTTTACTTGAATTTTTCTTCAATTTTTACCCCATAATTCAATTCATTAATTTCATTTAATTTAATTGATATTTCGGTCAAAGTCAACTGTTGAGGTGAATTGACCAAAATGCCCCTTATCGGGTCATAATCCATCTTTTTCAATATACCTAGTGAGTCCTTATATTTTTTAGTCACTTGAATTTTTATTGTGTCTATCTCAATTAATTTTCTTTTTTTTTTTTGGTCCTCAAGGTATCTTTAAATAGTACTAGTCACGGATAAAAAATGGTACTATTCATAACTCGGAGGTTCGGGGTGTTACAACTTTCTTCTGGAAATTGAAAATTAAGAACGATTTCTTTTTTAATGAGTTTGGCATAATAAGTGAATTGAATTGATTGTGATGAATGAGGATATGAAAATGAGTGTATTGGAGTTGTGGTTGTTTTGAAAACATTGGGAGTGTATTTCTTTGCAGATTTTAAGTTTGGTTTTCTCAAAATATAGATGGCACTCTGCCGAAAATTTTCCAAAATTTGCGTAAAAATAAAAATGGACAAAAATTTTAACTAGTCTTTAAACTTTAAGTAAATGTTTTTAATACCTGCTATAAAAGCTCACCACTTTCAAAAAGTTAGAAAATTGTTTTAAAATCCCTTGTAGTATATTTAATAGGTTACTGATAGGCAAAGTACAGTAATTTATTGGGTGTACTACGGAATCATGTTATGCCTTACAAAGAAGTAGGGTGTGACATGTTTAGTGGTATCAGAGCAATGGTTTTAAAGTAAATTTTGAACTGTGAATTTGAAATATTTTATCGGTACATACAACTACTCAAATATTTGATACATATAGTACAATTGCATCATAAATATGAATTAATGGAGAGAAATCTCCTTGTGTAGGTTATCCCGAGAAAAGAAAATTTTCTGAATAGAAATGGAAGAGGGGAATAAACCAGTAGAATAATCAGATACGGTTGAGGCACAAGAGGAGGTCTCAGCTCCTCGGCGTGTCGAAGGCTCGACTGTACCAATTTTACCTATACAAATCACTGCACAAGTAGCACAACAAATGGCCATCTTCTTCCAAAAAATGGCTGATAGTTTGTATGAAATAGAAAAGAGTGAGAAATCTATAGGTCATAACTAGAATAGGCAATTGGGGGAAAGAAAATAATTTGAGGAACCCCGAATTTATAGATATGACAGAGGCAGATCTTCAGGGTGGAAACAATCGAGAACCCGTCGGCAAAGAATTCGAAATTCCTACCCTATCCGTGTCTGTGAGGGATGTGGCAAGTTACACAGGGGTATTTGCTATAAGGTTACTGGAGCCTGCTTCAATTGTGGTGGAATCTGGCATTACGCTCGAGATTGTACTAGCGCACGTCAATTTATGCCACATACTACACCAGAGGAATTATTCTAAGGTTCTGATTTTAGAGGCTCATTAATAGTTAGTAGGGGCAGAGGGAGAAGTAGAGACAGCGCTTCGGGTAATCCTAGCACAATGGACCACCCCGAGCAGAGAAATACACTAGAAAGATGGAACGCCATGCATCGAGGGGAAGAAGCAGAGACTTCAGATGTAGTTGCCAATATGTTCTTAACTTTTGAAAGGAATAATTATGTACTATTTGATCCCGGCTCTACTTATTTATATGCTAATGCTAAAATTATATGTTCTACTGCTATTCCCTTGCATGGAGATAAATTTTGATGTGTTAGTGATTAGTCTTTTAGGATAAGAATTACGATAATAAGCATGATTGGAATTAATTTTGGAAAAGTTTCTAGTGAGAGACATCTCCTAAACTACGATAAAAGTTAATTAGTAAGCCTAATTAGGTAAGGCAAGAGGACCTAAAAGTAAGTTATAGTAATATAGCTACCTTAAATGCGGGTAAAGGTATTACTGCTGAAAGATGTCAGTGGGTACCATAATCAAAATAAGTTTAAGATATTAGTGGATTTGAAAGAAATAAGATATAGGAAAGTTTGATCTATTCGAATGTATCGTAGTAACTATCCAATATTCTTGATGTTTGTGCTGTAAGCTGCAGATTACAGTACTAACTTGGGATTTTTTGTGTAGAGCTACGTACTATCCAATAGTAAACAAGGATAAGAATAGTTATAAATGGCTTTCACTCTGGTACAAAAATACCAAAATAGAGTTTTATTACTAGAACTGAGTTTGAAAATCCTAATTCGGGATTTAAAACTCTATAATTAGAATATCAAAAGGTCATGGTTACAAGGTAGTGAGAGTTAACGACTCTGTTACCCTAACACGAATTACAGTATATCAGGAATTGTTATGGGACTAGAGATTTTAGTATGGTCAAAATTTAAAAATAACAACTATAGGGCTAGGTCATCCAATCTCCGATATGGGGTTTATAGTTGTTCTAGTATTGCAATGGATCTTTTGCTCAAAGTTTAGTAAGGAACAATATTCTATTTGTGTAGCAGTAAGACACAAAATATGATTTTGTTCCCCTGGAAGAGACAGGATGCTATGGATGATAATTATAACTTATAAAACAGTTAAGAAATGATGTTCTACTGATAATAGTAATTCGATAGGAACTAGTTGGTCAGGTATTCTTTAGGAAGAGCACAATTTTATTGTGTGGATCATAAGGATTAGATTAGGATTAATGCGAAACTTTTGAATAGCATGGGAAAAAGGAGAGTTCGGTAGACTCCCTTCTTAAGGTTAAAGAATTGTTTATGGTTCAATAAAAGAAAAAAGGGGGTAATGAACACAAACCAGCAGAAAATAAGCTATAGGATATCGGTAGATAAAAGAAAATATAGAAGTAAAAATTAGAATAGTTGGTGCAAATGTAATAAAGAAATGTTATGAATATTAGTTAAAGTGTTGACTAGAATGGTCAGAGGACCAAATCAAAGTAATATTGAAGTATAGCGGATTTATTAGGGATGATAAGAGGTGCTAAATCACGACTCAACAGTCAAGTTAAGGAAGAAGATAAGATTGAGGAATAAAATAATTAAAGTTAAGTTGTGAAATTGAAAAAAAAAAAAAAAAGAAACAAATAGAACAGTAAGAAATGAGAAAAACACTAGATGAGGAATTGCCACCAGGGCAAACAACCTACTTAAGATGCGTAACGATATCCCGAACTATTTTATCAAGAAAGAAATAAGTTAAGCAAAAGTAAACAAGATAGTGCAAAATGGCACATAGGCCTTAGTCATAAATGGAGATGGTAAGATAATGGTTATGGACCTATGGCCAATAAAGAGATAAGCAGTTCATATATGACCAACAAGGTCATTTAAAAAAAAAAAAGACTACAAAGGAAAATAATTACTAAAACAATAGCAAGAAAAGACTAAAATATTCCAAACTAAACTGAAAGGTGCATCAAATGATCAAGAGATTTGATAAGAAAAGAGTAAAACTAAGTTCTCACCCATAGGATCATACGAGGTCCTAGAAAAAGTAGATCCACTAGCACACAGATTTGATTACCTCTAAAATTAAAATGAATTTGAATCTAACTTATGACAGAAGCTCATAAGAAACTTGGCACACGAGGTGAGCAATCGATGAGTAAATAGTATTGGTTAAGTGCTGTGGAACCATCATTCAGGCCAGGAAGCTACTCGAGAGCGTGAAGAGGACATGAGGAGACAACACCCACAGCTATTCAGAGACTGATACCAGGTAAAATTTCGAGAGAAAATTTATTTTAAGGGAGGGAGAATTGTAACACCCCTATTTGCATAGCGAGATATATTTTACTGTTCCGGTGACCGATATCGGTCCGGACAATTAAGGGAATTAGAATCACATCTAAGATAACTAGATAAGCCCTGAACGCAAATAATTAGTAATTGTCAAATAGTTAAGTATAAAGAAGAAAAATAAAGCATAAAAAGTTAAATGAGCTGGGAGTCATAACGATGGGTGACCTTCTCGGGAAATGACTGCGAGGTCAATCGTAACCCGAATTCTGAACCGAAAAATGTGACGCTGCGGTCCTTAGGACTATTGCGAACACAGTGGAAAAGATAAAATCACGTAAAAGAATTTTTAAGTAGGTCAAATAATTAGGTCAGGGATCCGAAAGAAATATCAAATTATTTGCAAATCGAATCAGATCGATGAGGGGTAAATTGGTCAATTCACCCCCAGAGGCGACTCATAACCTAACTATCCAATAAAATTTGAGAAATGAAAATTTTGAAATATAAAATTAAATTAAAGAAGTGAGGAAAAAGAAAAGAAAAAGAAAAGAAAAGAAAATAAGGATTTATGACATCATCACAAGTGACATAAGCATGACACAATATCTATAATTTTTAATTATGAGAATTGTGGATAAATACACACAAATTAAAAGTCAAATAAATAGAATTAAAAAAAAATGAAATGATGAAAATTTCAAAATATAATTAAATTATGACCTCATGCATGACATAATTAAACTTTTAAAAGTTAATTAATTAATTATGAGATAATTATCTACCAATAAGAAGACAAAATCAAAAAGGAAAATCATTTCCTTCTTCCCTAAATATTTCAGCCGGCTCACCATTCCCTTCTCTCTCTTTCTCTTTTCAATTCCTCCATTAATGGTCACCATAAGCTTCTTAAGCTCCATTCTTTCTTCAAAACTCCATACTCACCAAAGTAGAGTCTTGCTATTTGGCTTGGATAGAGAGTTTGGGAACAAGAAAGATAAAAAAAGAAGTGAAGAATTGAGGACACAAATTTTGCTCACTTAAGGTAAGTGTTTTTCTTAGCTTCAATTGGGTTATAACTATTGAATTGAGGTTGAATAAGTGAGGATTACTTAGAAAAGTGAAAAATCATGCTTGTTAGGGAACTTATGAATTTCAGCCAGCCATTGTCCCTTAGGGTTTTGATGATGGTTATGTGCATTAAACATGTAATTAGGCTTGATTGAATGTGTAGAAGTTGAATATCTACTTTAAGTGCATCGATTGAAACATATGCCAAAATTAGGGTTCTTGGTACTTAAGGTTTGGGAGAAAAATTATAGAAAATAGTCAATGGATGCAAATGACCTTACTTGAGTTGAGAAATGGTCAATTGTGACCATTTGTGGTGTGTGTGAATTGCTAGAACTAAGTTTCAATTCGGATTGATTAGTGATGCAGATGCAAATAGCTTGACCTAGGTCCTTTTCAGGGACCAAAATTGAATATTTATCAAGCCAATTGGTGTGAGGCTAATTAAGAATGAAACTAGACACAAAATGGACCATTTTTTATTTAGGAATCATGCCCAGAAAATGACTATAACTTAGTGAACAACTAGGCCAAATCTAGATTTGGGCACACTGCCTTGTACAAAAATGACCAAATGAACAGTAGTTACTTAAATGACCATAACTTGGTCTAGGAAGGTCCAACTGACCTGAATTTTATTCCGATGGAAAGCTGAGACATATCCCTACAACTTTCATGAAGAAAATAAACCCAAATTTTGACCATAACCTATCTGAAAAGTCACTTGTAATCAGCATACCAAAAACTGCCAATATTCAAAAAATGCCCAGAATTCTGGGTTTAGACCAATCCGACCAACCTTAGAAAAATAGGCATAACTTGGGCTATAAAACTCCAAATGGAGTGATTCAAAAAGGGAATTAAAGCTAAGACAATAAGGAACAACTTTGATGAGGGACACTTAGCCAAATTCTCACAGTAACCAGACCAATGGAACAGTAGAAAATAGGGGACCAAAACTGAAAATTTGTAATTTCTCTCAGGAGACTTAGAAATTTAATTAGTAATCAATCCAATAAAATTAACATCCAAAATGTGGTTTATGGGTGCAATTAGAACTAATAAACCTATTAAGTATAGAAAACTCAATATTTTGACTTGAATAGTATCATGAATAGTGCCACCATACACAAAAATGTGAAAGACCCAAAATTTATAAACCGTAATAGGTAGGATAAGTCTGCAAAGAAATTGTTGGAATTTAAGTATTAGAAATGGATACTGAAGCACTTCAAATTTATGTGTTTCAGTTGGAAAGGGATCTTCGAAGGAGAAATGAAAGTTTGAGTAAATTAAGTTAACAAAAGAGGTTTGTGCATAACTAGTTTTTAATTGAATTTGTTTTGAATATTTTACGTAATTAAATGATTTTATTTTTCCTTATGCACTATGTTTATCAATTATGAGATTTATTTCAATGATTATTGAATTTGGTATAGTAAGCATGAGTTGAGTTTTGTGAAATATTATTTTAACAATTATTGAATATTCTTTTAGACTGGATAAATTATGTTTTGAAAGTGACGGGCAATTTGCATGAATAAAATACAAAATTTTATTTTGGATTGTGATGAGCATAAAAAAATTATGGAATATTGGAATTGATCTTGAATTAATATTATGTTGTGATTTATGTTCACAAAAGGACAAAGAAATGCATGATATGATTTTATATCTCACTATAGATGCTTGACTAGGTTATTACCCGTCTCTCTCATTTGTTGAGGAGATAATGGAGTTAGCTTTATTTTGTTTTGAATACCATGGCATGTGCACAAGCTTAGATTCTCTTCTTATTAGATGTTAGATCTAAGTTTTTGTTATTGACCCATCGAAAGTTTCATTATTGTGTTGTGTACTGTACACGATGATTCGACCTCCCCGACCATAGGGAATTAGAATCCTGATTCGACCTCCTCGACCATAGGGAGTTAGAATCACTCCGAAGATGGCCCTTTCGGATTAGTCTTGCATAGTTAGTGAGATAAAGAATGGGTTTTGATTGATAAGAAATTGTGATTTTAAATGAGATTGTGCACAAATGATTTTGTTAAAATAATTATTTATTTCCATAATTGCAGGAATTATTTTTATTGTTTAGTTGTGATTTGACAAATTGAAATTTTGATCAAGGTTATTTTAACAAGTGACTATTATTATTTGCAATGAAATTTTAATATTTGGAAATTGATTAAACTTCGAGATTTCAAAATTTTTGGTATAATTATTGTCAATGTATATTGTATTACATTTTAAATTATAGTTGTGCACCATTGAGTTCACTACTCAGCGACAGCTTTATATGCTGTCGCAGGTGAGAGTAGAGATAGAGCAGTTGAGTGAGATTCTTGCAGCTGCACCTTGAAGACTGCTTGTGACTAGCCTCGGTTATATTATAGGTATACCCTTGTATATTAGATTTTGATTATGCATGTAAATATATGTGTGGATTGTTCTGGATTAAGCATTGTTGTGGATTGAATAAATTATGTTTTGGAAAATTGTGATAGAATATATTTTGAATTGTGATGGGCAATTTGCATCGAAAAATACAAATTTATATTTTGAATTGGGATGAGCATAAAAATTATTGGATATTGGAATTGACTTTGAGTCGAATTGTGTTGTGATTTATGCTCACAAAAAGGACAAAGAGATTATGATATTATTTTATATCTCACTATAGATGCTTGACTAGGTTATTACCCGTCTCTCTCATTTGTTGAGGAGACAATGGAGTTAGCTTTGTTTTGATTACCATGGTACATGCACAGGCTTAGATTCTCCTCTTATTAGAGGTTAGATCTAAGTTTTTATGTTATGGCCCTTTCGGAAGTTTCATTATTGTGGTGTGTACTGTGCACGATGATTTAACCTCCCCGACCATAGGGAGTTAGAATCACCCCGAATATGGCCCTTTCAGATTAGTCTTGCATAGTTAGTAAGATAAAGAATGATTTTTGAATATTAAAGAATTTTGATTTCAAATGGGATTTATGCATAATTGATTTTTTTAGAATTAATCTTTATTTCCATGATTATTGGAATTACTTTAAATGTCCAGTTATGATTTGATAAATTGAATTTCTTGCTCAAAGTTATTTTAACTAATGATTTATATTATTGGCAATGAAAATTTTGACTTTTGAAATTTTGTTGAATTTCGAGACTTTCAAATTAATTGTTATAATTTTATCAATGTATATTGTACTATGTTTTAAATTATAGTTGTGCACCACTGAGTTCACCACTCATCGATAGCTTTGTATGCTATCGCAGGTGAAAAGAGCATAGAGCAGTTGAGTAAGCTTCTTTGAAGACACATTCAGATCAGCTCCAGGTATATCATAGGTATACCCATGTACATGGGTTTTGATATATGCATGTAATAATATGTATGTAAATTATTTGAGCAGTTGTATAAAAACTCTTGTAAAATATTTTGGTATGTAATTAAGTGCAAATTATTATAATGTAAATTTGAGATTTCATTTACCTGCATAGTTTTATAATATTAATTTTTGAGTCTTATAATCAATGAAATGTTTCTTTTATGATGAGGTTGGTTTGAAAATGAATTGATTTGATTATTGAGATTTGAATTGTAAGATGAAATGAAGTTTATCAGTTTGAGAAAACATATTGAGAGTGTTTTCCTTTTCAGGTTTGAAGAACTGTTTTCTCAAAAAACAGCCGGCACTCTGTCGAAATTTTGAAAAATTTTTATAACACCAGATTTTAATCGATGATTTAAATTTTACGAAAATTGATTTTAAAATCTCTTGTAGTATATTTAATGGGTTACCGGTAGGCGAAGTACGATAATTTATTAGGTGTACTACTGGATCATGTTACATCTTATGGAGGAGTAGGGTGTGACATCCCAAATCCCTCAAGTCTGATCCTATAAATATCGGAACCTAAGGAGTTATTCAAAGCTCTAGAACTCTATTTACATATCAAACATCTTATTTTAGACCCTTAGTAACCATAAAATCATATTTTGAAACCTTAAAAATAAAGGAGAATTAAGGCTAGCAGAACTAAGTTTAGCTACTAGAGTCTTGGACTTCAGTTGCCGAACCCTTGAACATTGGGTGCTCATTTTAGGTAGCAGCCACTGTGATTGCCAAAGTCTTGGACTTTGGCTATCAAACCTAGAATTTCTTTAAATTCTTTCCTAAGAAACTACATACTTCGGCTGCTGAAACAATGGTTTTCAGTAGCTGAACCTAGGAATTTCCAAAATTTTCAAGTCAAAAACTAGTAGAATTTCTCTCGCAAAAACCAAAAAACACATTTGATGTCCCACCTTACCCTTACATAAGATATGACATGCTCCCGTAATATGCTCAATGAATTATCGAAACGCCCTCTACCAATAATCCATTAAACATATTATAAGGGATTTAATGATTTCAAATTCAATTTCAAATTAAAATTATTGATAAAAATTTAAGAAAATTATATTGAAATTAGTTAAGAAAAGAAATAAGCATTTTTAAAACTTAAAGAAATTTGATAAAAATTCAGTGTGGTGATGGATAAAATTCAACTATCTAAAAATTTTAAACCTATTAAACAAATCCCGTAACAATATATGTATATCACAATTTTAACAAATCAATATTTAATCAAATTCTTTCTTCATTCACAATCAAAAGAAATAGTTCCTTTCAAATTTACATTCATTTCATATCAATAAAATAATATTACATCGTCATTGTATAACTGCTCAAATATTCTTACATACATATAGTCAGTATTTACATCAGAAACAAAATACAAAAGGGTAACCTAGGAATATACCCTGCTTGTCAAAATGAATATAGCTTCTACTACGCTCACTCATCTATTTTTTCTTTTCCTCTACCTGCAACAGCATAAAAACTATCGCTAAGTACAAATACTCAGTAGTGCACAACTATTAATTTATAAAACCATCACAAAATAGAATTTGCCAAATCATAACAAAGTATTTAATATGTTCAATTTTCATGAAACATGAAAACAACTTTAATATTCTCAATCATCAACAAACCATTTAGTTTCAACAACACACTGATTATAACATTTAAAATCATTAGTGTTGCCAATATCTCACAGTTTAAGCAATGATACAAAATTTCCAATCAATGCCGTGTTATACACCACGACAAAGCTATCTCAGCCTCACTAGCCGTTACTAATGAGGGAAGCAAAGCTAGCTAGAAAATATGAGTGCACCCATCCGATCTCAACCTCAACTAGTAAACCAGAGAGGGAAGGTAACATAATCAATCTCAACCCCACTAACCATTACTAATGAGGGAAGCAATTAAAGTTTGTCATACCAACTGTGGTTTTAAAATAATTCTAAAATAATTTCCATTCAAACAACAAACATTTCAAATCATCACAAATCATCATATAAGATTGGCAACACATAAATTTCACAAACACTTCTAAATCACATGCATCCGACCACCCCCTTGCTACAATAAAATCAATGGCCAAATGTTTGCCTTTTAAACACAATTACACATTCTTCTCAACATTTAAAATATTCTCAAAATAATATAAATAATTCTCAATTCTAAAGGAAATTCACATTTGGCTAGTAGGTAAATTTTTCCTTATCATTTGCAAATTTAAAATGCAAGAAAAATTGAATTGTGCACAAACCTTATTTTAGTCTCCTTTCTTTGACTTAATTCTCCCTTTACTTTCAAGTCCTCTTCTCTACTAAAATACATAATTTCAAAAGCTTCAATACTTGTTCTAACTTCCACTAATAGCTAACCAATTAAATTCCTAGTGAAATTCCTAAGATGCTACACATTCTAACTATTCTAGATACAGGGCAAAATTTGAATATGTCATTAGAACTCAATTTCAATCTAGTTCTAGTCATAATTTGTTAAATTGGTCTTCATGAAAGTTGTTCTTATATGTCTCAGCTTTAATTATCATTTTGAATCACTTAATTTGGAGGTCTAGATCATTAGTTATAGCTAAAATACCAAGTACAGTTCTAGGGTGCCTTATCCTACAATTTCAGGTTTTCCTGATTTTTACCTGAACTTGTAGTCAACATCTAAGCATTTTATATCCAGAATTTGTACCAGATATCTAAAGAAAAGTTTTAGGCATTTATCTTAAGTTTCCAAATTAGTTTGTAGCACCTTAATTGGAGATGTACAAAGGACGTTATGCTTTGTTTACTACCCAGAGGTCACAGGGAGAATAGCTGAGTTATAGGAATTTCAATTTTGAAGTTTTGAACTACTCTAAAATTTCAACAATTTCAAAATATGAAAGTTGTAGTTCTATGTCTTATGTTTATTTTGGCTTTGGAATCATGCAGTTTGCATTTGTATAGCTTGAGTTATGGCCATTTTGTCAAAACTATTCAAGTGAAAAATTCTCAGGTCTCATGTCAGCTCCAGAATCCAGGAAAATTTCTGAACTCACTTTGTTAAGCAAATTTAGATAGGTTACAACCATAATTTAGCATCATGGTCTGTATTGAAGGAGCGGAAGCATGGTGATTAGTTCATTAGAGCATTGAATTTCAAAAATTTTCTTCTAGGGTTACAAGCATCATGCTAAATCTCTTATGTGCCTAATTAAGTTCAATGCTCAATTGCATATTAAAACACTTTTAATATGTATTAGGATCTATGTTTTCCATTCAAGATTGTAAATTAACAAATTAATTCATTTAAACCCTAGTTTAAAAGAGGAGTTAGAGCACTAACCTCTTTGATGCACTATGGATGTAATTGGCACATTTAGGAAGCACTTAGGACCCCAAGTGTTCTCCCTCTAGCTTGTCCACACCAAGATCACCAATGGGTAGCCCCCAATTTGCTTCTCAAGCCTTTGCCAACCAATTATAAATTGGGTTTTTGCCTTTAGAGAGGTAGTATGTATGTATAGGACACTATAAACAATTTAATTCAAAGGATTTTGGGCAATTCTCTTTGAATTGATGAGAAAAAAAGAAGAGGAAAGGAAGAGAGGTGTGCCGCCACCTTTTGAGAAAATAAAAGTGTTATGTTTCATCTTTTCTTTTCTCTTTTATATAATTAGGTCATTAAGTCACTTAAACCCTATGCCACATGTCACCACCTCATTGCATCTTATTTTTTTGTTGACTCAATCACATTAAGCCAAATGTCAAAGCTAGACTTAATCTTGACTTTGATCGTCTTACATGATAGGAAGACAAATGGCAAGCTTATATGATGCCATGTGTCACCATCTCATGGTGCCACATGTCATCATGTGACAAGACCAAATTACCCTTATGTTTTAATTTTGAGTTCTCAATCCAAAATTATTATTTCTCCTCTTCTAATCAATTTATATCAAATATAAATCAATTAATTATATCCATTAATTAATTTCTCACAATTAAATTCATATTTAAACACTTTAAATATAAATTTAACTTATACTATACATCCAATAATCTAGATTTGGTTTCAAGTCATGCTAGGGACTTGCAATCTTATTACAAACCAAACCTATTTAATTAATTAATTAAACTCTTTAATTAATCAATTAAATCACATTTTACTTGGTGATTATCTTATGTATATGTGTGACTTACTAGGCTCATCACTAATTGACAATGAGATATGATATTAACTCTTAATATAATCAAAACTCTTTCTTAGCATAAATGATTTCTCTAAATCATTTTAGGCATCTCATAGACCATGGTTGACACTTAGCATAGCGTGCCATGGCCACCCAATTAGTAATAAGGAATACCTTAAATGAACTTTTAATCATATGTTACCATACACTAGAATCTCTCTGTTACAAAATCCCAATTCGAGCTGGTGTCATGGTTAATGTTAAACCCCATTTGCTATGAACATTATGTTCTCTTTTAATTCTAGTTCTTGATTAATTAGATTTTCTTGTCAGAAACTCTTTTCTGACTAAATCTATTTACCTTGGCCAGGAACTTGAAACATAAAAAACAATTAAATGAATATAGGATTTTCTCCCTATTTACTTACGGTAACAGATTCCATCTTGATCAACACCTATCTCCATATATAACTAGTAGGAGCCAACACATGCCCATATTGTAACACCCCTATGTTCGGTAATGCGTTCTACTGTTCCGGTGACCAGTGTTGCCCGGACAGCTAGGATGCCTAGAACTATACTTCGATATGAGTGAGGAGGCATAAAATAATGAAATACAAGAAAAGAAAATACAAGAAAAACAAAGAAAAAATAATAGCAAAGAAATGTAACCAAGTTAAGCGAGCCGAAAACCCTAGCGATGGGTGACCGCATCGGGAAGTCACGGCGTGGTCCGTTGACTATACTGGACGCGGGAACCCTGAAAAATATTTTTAGGAATTAAATAGACCCCTATTGAAGTATAAATATCATTAGAAATATTAAATAAAAATTAAATAATTAGTACAAAGAAAAGTGGGAAATCGAAAAACGGACAAAACCCGGTGTTACCGAAAAATCGGGAATGCAACCCGAACAGGGGCATTGTGGTCATTTGACATCCCGAGTTGTCTTTTGACCTAAATGTCCATTAAAAATAAATAATATTACACTTGGAAATATAATGAAAAATTAATTTAGGGGTACCTAATATAAATAACAAAAATGGGAAGCTTAATGTGGGAAAATGAAATTTTAGATTAAACTAATAATTTATTTTGACATAGTGCTCCACTAATTCATGAAAGTGGACCACTACCACTTCATTTGGACAGCAGATCATCTTCTTCCTCACTTCTCTAAGAACCAGCCAAATTTCTCCCAAGAAAATCCACCATTGACGTCTATTTGAAAGCTTCATGCAAGCTTGATTTAAGCTTCCTTCTTTGCACCTTCCTTCATTAAAGTTAATCCTCACACCATGGGCAGTAGATAGGCAGCAAGAAGACCAAGTTTTGGAGAGATTTTGAAGAATTTCCAAAGTGGTAAGTTTGTATTTTTGGGTTATTGCTTCATTAAAGTTAGTAGGAATGTTATGGGTGTTTGATTTATGAAGAAATTTTTAAGTTTTGATGTTGAATGGGAATGTGCACTTTTGGCAGCCAAGGAAGCACCTTGAAGGCAGTTTATTTGTGCTTGTAAATGGTGAATTAAATGATTGATTAAATGTATATTGTGTAGGAAATTGTTTGGGTGATGTATACTTAGTATATGTAAATGTAAAATGAGATTTAAAGCTTGGAAAGTAATGGAATGTAAGTGTACCATTGTGGCAGTTTGTTAGCTCTTGAAGAATGCTGGAATTCATGCTTGGTTTATGGAATAATGATGTTAAAATGTGTTGATTGTTATGGCAGTTTGAGTGTGTGTAAGGTGGTGTGAAGTGGGACATGTAAATGAGCATTAAAAGGTGATTGAATTGTTGTAAATTGGATTAAAAAATTCTGCACTTGTTGGTGTATGTTGAATGTAATTGTAAGCTGCCAAAATGACCTATAATGTGTTGTGAATTATGTTTAGGTTGTGGTACAAGCAGAATTGGTTTGAACGTTAAGTTTGGTGAGTGTTAAAAGTGATGCTTGATGTGTATGCAAGAAATGCAATAAGGCAGTTTGAGTTTTAGGCCTATAACTTTAAGTGTGTGGCTCCAATTGGTATGAGACCAATTGGAGGTGAAACTAGGCACAAAATGTGCCAACTTTCATGAAGAAAGCTTACCAAAATTCTGCTTGCAAGGTAGCTTGAAAAATGACCAAATCCGGATTAAGTACAAATGAGGCCTGAAAATTTACCATTTGGGCAGCAGTTAGTGTTTAGGCCATAACTCACTCAAAACAGGTCCAATTGACCTGAAATTTTAACCATGAATATTTAAGACCCATACCTACAAGTCTTATGAAGACACCAAAGCCAGAAATGACCATAAGCAAGTCAAACAGCTTGCACAAGTTTTGGTCCAAAAACTGGCCGAACCTAAAATGACCTAAAGTAACCTAAAATGACCAATTTTGGTGCAATTTGACCAGCAATAGTACAATGACCATAACTTGGTCTACATAACTCAGAATGACCTGAAATTTTGCCCTGCGTTCCATAAGACATAGGTCTAAAAGTTTGTAGTTTTGACCGAAACCCGAAAACTGAGGGAACTAGGTCGTCCGGCTAGGTCAAACTAGTATCCCGGAATCCAGCAAATTACAAGAAAATGCAGTATACACAGAAATGAACTTGGTAACATGTACCAACCCTAAAAGACTATTGAATGTGACATGTTAGTAACATTAAAACCTAATTTACCTAGAACGCATCGAGGGTCAACATATTAGGTTGACTAAGGAAATAATAGAATTCGATAAATTAATTATTGAACCTTATTCTTAGAGACAGTTTAAATGAGTACTGAAACACTTCAAATTGTGTTTCTCAGTTAGCAAAGACTCAGGGAAGGGGAAGGAAATACTGAGTCAGAGCCAAGAGACAATTATCAAAGGTTTGCGCACAACTAGTTTTTAACTAATTTTTTTTGAATATTTTATATGATTAAATGACATATTTTTCTTATGTATTATGTTTAACAAGCATTGGATTTAATTCAATGATTATTGAAATTGTTATAATATGTATGAATTTAGCTTTGTGAAATGGTATTTCCATAAGTATTAAGCATTGTTATGGATTGAATAAATTATGTTCTGGAAAATTGTGATAGAACATGTTTTGAATTGTGATGGTAATTTTCATGGAAAATGCAAATTTATTATTTAAATTGTGATGAGCATAAAAATTATTGGATATTGGAATTGAATTTGAATCGAATTATATTGTGATTTATGCTCACTAAAAGGATTGTGATATTGCTTTATATCTCACTATAGATGCTTGACTAGGTTATTACCCGTCTCTCTCATTTGTTGAGAAGACAATGGAGTTAGTTGTGTTTTGATTACCATGGTACGTGCACAGGCTTAGATTTTCCTCTGATTTGAGGTTAGATCTAAGTTTATTTTATCGTTATGGCCCTTGCGGAAGATTCATTATTGTGATGGAACTGTGCACAATGATTCGACCTGCCCGACCATAGGGAGTTAGAATCTGATTCAACCTCCCCGACCATAGGGAGTTAGAATCACATCGAATATGGCCCTTTCGGATTAGTCTTGCATAGTTAGTGAGATAAAGAATAATTTTTGAGATAAATAATGATTTTTGAGATACATAATGATTTTTGAGATACAGAATGGCTTTTGACTGGTAAAGAATTGTGATTTCAATTATGATTTATGTATAATTGATTTTGTTGAAATTACCTAAATGTTTAGTTATGATTTGATAAATTGAATTTCATGATCGAAGTCATTTTATACAAATGATTTACATTATTGGCAATGAATATTTTGAGTTTTGGAATTTGATGAGTATTCAGATTTCCAAATTATTTACTGTAAATTTTGTCAATGTATATTGTACTATGTTTTAAATTATAGTTGTGCACCACTGAGTTCACCACTCAGTGATAGCTTTGTATGCTGTCGCAGGTAAGAAGAGCATAGAGCAGTGAGTAAGTTTTTTGAAGACACTTTGGATCGGCTCGGGTATATCATAGGTATACCCATGTACATAGGTTTTGATGTATGCATGTAATAATATGTATGTAAATTATTTGAGCAGTTGTATAAAAACTCTTGTAAAATATTTTGGTATGTAATTAAATGTAAACTATTGTAAATGTAAATTTGAGATTTCATTTACTTGAATAGTTTTGTAATATAAATTTTGAGCCTTATAATCAATGAAATATTTCTTCATGATGAGATTAGTTTGAAAATGAATTGATTGTGTATTGAGAATTGAATTGTGAATTGAAATAAAGTTTATTGGAGTTGTATTTGAGAAAACATATTGGGAGCATTTTCTTTTGCAGGATTGAAGAACTGTTTTCTCAAAATACAACCGGCACTTTGTCGAAATTTTGAAAAAAAAAATATATTTTATAACACTATATTTTAATCTATGACTTAAATTTCCCAAAAATTGTTTTAAAATCCCTTGTAGTATATTTAATGGATTATCGGTAGGAGAAGTACGGTAATTCATTAGGTATACTACGGGATCATGTTACATCTTATAGGGGAGTAGGGTGTGACACATATACCCATACACAGTACAAGTATGAAAGCAGTATCAAACTCAAACCACCTATATACAAGATAACTATGTTATCTCAGGTCTAAAGATTATATGCACTGATATGATATATGACAATACATTGACAAGAGTAAACTCCATGTGCTTGTCATATGCATCACTGGTTCGGCCTATTTATCATGTATAAGTACCTATCATGTTTATTATATGGCATGAGACTCACCATTCCATCTTGTTTATATCTCATATAAATACCTTGAGAACAAACATGAATATAATCTTTCTGGATAAGTCATGTTCTGTGTGAAGTATCCTCGATTGTGAACTAATTTATGATACTTTGTGCTAGAAATACTGTCACTCATATTCTTAGCAACTTAAGAATAGAATTTCTAACAAAATATCAATGGACATTTTCTATTACACATAAATATATTATGTAAACGGAAAAGTGAAATTGCCTTTTATTAATAAAATATGTACAAGATACATACTAAATGATATACTCTAGGGCATACTACTAATACGCATATGAATTATTTCCCTATGTCTCAGGATTACACAGGTTCAAGATTCACTCAATTTGGAGTTTTGTAAAGTGAGTTATGCTCAATTTAGTACCTACTATTAATTTGGTTAATTTTCCAAGTTTCAGTTTTGCATTAGTGGATTCTAGCCCTAATTTAGGTATCTTTTGATCATTTTCAAGGCAAGTTCATTCATGAAAGTTTTAGCATATTGTCTTAGCTTTAATTTTCTGTTGGTTTCACATTAATTGGAGCTATGTAGCTCAAGTTATGAGCATTTAACCTCACTGGACTCAAATTATCTAGATTTATTACTTAAGGCACAACATTAATTCCTTTAATTTCTTTACCAAATAATTAGTGTTTCTCAATAAATGCACATCCAATAATCATATTATAACCATAATAGCATTAAGTAAGCTTCCTACCATGAAAACTCTAATTGCATAAAAACCCTAATTCCCATCTTGTTTTCCTTGCTTTCTTTCCTTGCTTGCTTTCTTCAAATTAGGGCTTAATTCAATGGTTTCTATTGATTTCCGATGGAAATTATGGAAGAGTGCAAGGTTTTTGAAGCTTAAAATGAAGCATCAATGGAGGATTGAGAGGGACAGGGTGGACGGCACAATAAGGAGGAAGAAAAGATGAAATGTTAATTTTTGTCTCTTTCTTTTGATATTTATATTAATTAATTACTTAATGGCAAACTTGTAATTATAAGGAAGGGCAAACTTGTAATTATTTGGACATTTATAATCATTGGGTTTGACTAATTAGTTTAATTATCTTAATCATAGTTAATTAAGATAATCTCACTTTATTAACTTAATTAATCTCATTTTTTTTTGTCAATGTTGGACTTTTAAATTTAATTGACCAAATTTTGCTCTTATCGGGTTTCTGTCCGTCTTTTCCATAATACTCAACAAGTCCCTTTTTGCATTCTTATGTAACTTATGTCCTCCTTTCCATTTCTTTAACTCATTAATTCCTTATTTAAGTCTAAATTAAATATCTCACAAGGCCCCACACTAATTAGAGTAGAAGGCGGATTCAAAGCACTGACTTTAGTTACTAGTCACCCATCGCTACAACTAAAACACATTTAACTGATTTCAATCTATTTCTTTTGAGTACTTTTGATTTAATTAATATTAATAAAATTTAAATTATGACTCCACACTTCACTTTAAGGATGGTTCCAAACATTCTAGCTATCCAGAACAAACATCAGTTTACCAGAACAGTAGAATATTCGGAAATACTTAAGGTGAGGGCATTACATTCGAAGATTCCAAGACATGATCTAAACATATAGACACAAGTCTAGGGTAAAAAATAACTTGGAATCAAGCTTCAAATACATATGCAAAACCAAATTGAACTTGAATATAAGATTTAACCAAATTTCAACATAACATCATCAAGAAATTCTTGAGTCCATCAAAAGAAACTTGCCATTTAGGACCTAAGCAAACTTGAAATCAAGTTTAAACTAACATGCAACCACTAAAATCCAAATTTTAAAGTTCCATTAGCTTCACACCTCACATTTAACCATAAAAAAAATTAAGAACTCAACATGAAACTCTTTTCCCCAAACCAAAAACTTAAAACCATATGAAAATCACATGAAATTCAAGCCACACTCTCTTAGTCATAATCACAAACTAAAAACTTGTAGGAAATTCATTTTAACAGAGGAAAAATCACCTTTCTCCTTTGGAAACAAGGTAGAGAGAGAGATTAGAAGAAATCCTCATGATCCTTTAATTTCTTAAGCTCTCCAACCAATCCAAGACTTTTAGCTTTCAAAAGAACTCCAAATTAAGGAAATTCTAAGTGAAAACCTTCCATGCACTTAGGTTTTGGAAGAGAAAGAAATAAAGAATTACTTTTCTTTAAAATTTGATTAAGTGGGCTATTTATAACTCTGTTGTCGAGAGGACTTTTGACTGCTAAAAGCCCAACTTTCGACTGCCGGAGTCCATTCTATCCAAATGTGCATTTGAATAGTAAAAAGGACTTTGGCTGCTGAAAGTCCATCCTTCAGCTACCGAAGTTCCTTCTGCCCAAAAAACACATAAAAACTTTTCTTTGGTAAAAAATCATTAAAACATTTTCGTTCTTAAAAACATATTTTAACACATCATACATACATATATTTATATATATATTTCCTCCACCATTCCCTTCCTGTGGAATCTTGAATTCCGCCAGAATATTCCATCGATGACAAAACTTCTGACATCGAAAAATAGTAGTGTAACAATCGAACCTCAAGTCTAATAATCTGAGTCTAGAGATTCATCAGAAGAAGATGTAGTAACCATTACTTCTTTTGATACTGATTCTCAAAAGGAATTGACTAATATCACCAACCTACTCATGGCTACAGGATCAAACGGAGTGAAGGAAATGGAAGTAAAAAAAGTAGATCCTACTAAAATAGTTTATGGTAGATTTTTCCCAGGAGAAAATTCCAAAATAGGATCCTATTCTTATCCTCTTAGTGGACCGTAGTTTACCCCTAATGATATCCCTCCATCAAAATGGAGACATAGAATAATTGATTTTGGAGCTTCGGTTGATTTACAAATGACCAAGTCAGAAACACAAAGACGAGATGTCCTTCAAAAGTTATAAGATTGACAAGATTTCTCAGGGAATGGTTCTTGCATGGAGGAGATTTTAGATAGATACAGTTTTATCATATTCCTGATAGCAAAACCCTTCTCAATGCTCTTTATATAGAATTTCTTGGAGACAATAGTCTAGTTAAAAGATAAATGAGACATGAATACTTTGATATGAAGTGTTGTTCCTTGAAAAGGAAAGATATTGAATTTTATTACAAGAGAATGGCTCAACGCTATCACATGTTAGGAGGACCATTTGAACCTAATTTAAAAAGCACAAATATTATATCCCTCCCAGATTAAGTACAATCTGAATTACAGTGAGCCATCTAAGCAACACAACAAGACGTATACAATTTGTCTCTTGGAGAAATTCATCGATTGATTCTTACACCTTTGGATAAGCTCTATGATTAAAGAAAGGTATTCAAAAGAATAATCAATAATACCAAATCCTTAGCAAAAAGTCTACAATAGGTCTCATCTTCAAATTAAATGCAAGGATAAAAAATTATGTTTGCAAGAACAAAAAGAAGTCTCATAAGAAAAAGTTCAAGTTCAAGCAAGGCAGGAACAAAAAGGAAAAATCTTATAGATTTTTCAAGAAAAAGTTTGTTCACGAAAAGAAATCTGATAAATGATTCATCTATGGAGAAAAAAAAAGGGCACTTCCCCAAAGAACGTCCTCAAAATCCTAAGAAAACTGCCAAGATGATTAAGCAAATTCATAAAAGTAATAATCTTAATCTTAAAGAAACAGACATTGAATCGCTATTTTCAAAACAAGATGATGTAGATAAAGACACTATCTTTGCTCTTGAAGGAATATCAATAAACAATATATCTTCTTCTAATGATGAAAGTTCTGATATAGATGATTTAGAATTCCTGTGCACCAATGCTCTCCATCCATATTCTTGGCACAACCTACACTCCCAATTCCTTTGGCTTAGATATAAATTCTACATTTTAAGTATGAATGGTTAATCTTTAAGATTGGATTCATTGATATTGGTGCTCATGAGAGTATGATGAATCCATCCATACTCCCTATAAAGGATTGCATCCCTCATTCTCAATACTTCAAAGTAGCAGATGAAAGAAATCTTTAAAACTGATCTAATTACCAAACAGCCAATTGGAATATAGTTCTTTCCCAACTGTATTATATGGAAAAAGGTTGTCAACATAGATCTCCCTAATAAAGGTTATTAGTAGGATTTGATGTTTACTAACGAGCCTAAAAACTTCAAATCATCCCTACTGGATTGAAGTTCAAAAGGCTTTTTAAGCCTTATACTATAGCCTATAAGCTCTTCTCTCTTGTAGAAGCTCCTTCAGACTTTCATGAATATAGGGATCTTCTCCTTTATGTGTTGATTCTCATGCTGACTTCGTTCATCCAAGTCTATTATGGAAAAATCATAATTTCTTTATTAAGCTTCCTTGTAAGCTTAATGATGATGTCAACCCCACAAAAGCAGCACATTTAAGAATAACTCCCTCAAATCTCCTCTTGGCTCCAAAGGAATGTCAATAGCTATTAGAACAAGGCCTCATAATTCTGACTAAGATGGTCAAGTGTTTTATGTGGAAAAAATATTAGAGAAAGTTTGGGGAAAGAAAAGGCTTGTCATCGATAATAAAGCTTTAAAACATTTCTTAAGGGGTGACAAATTTCCCTTACCAAAAATCAGGTATTTGTTTATTCATCTTTAGGAAGCCCACATTTTCTCAAAGTTTGACTTGAAAACTAGATTTTAATATATAGGAATTAAACTAGCAGACAAATACAAGATAACATTCCACATTCCAAATGCTCAGTATCATTAGACTGTTATGCCATTTGGGCTAAAGGTGGCTCCATCTCTATTCCAAAAAGCAACGATTAGAATTTTTGAGCCCAACCTCCATAATGCCCTCATATACATATATGACATTCTACTATTTTCAAAGATGCTTCAGCCCATAAGCAATTATAAGCCCAATTTCACAATTTAGTCCAGAAGTGTGAGATAATGCTGTCTTAAAAAAAAGGCACTTAGGCCAATCAAATATTGAATTTCTTGGGATGTGCTTTTAAAATGGAAAATATCAACCTGGTCCTCATATTTCCCAAGAACTCCTTAAATTCCTAGACCAAGATTTATCTACAAAGCAAGTCCAATAGTTCCTTGGTATTATCAATTACCTTAGGGACTTCATTCCCAATGTATCCAAATACACTAGTTTCCCATCCAAAATGCTTAAGAAATAGGCCCTAGCTAGGAGTCATGAGCAAACGACAGTTGTAAAAAAGCTAAAAGAAGTGGCACAAAATCTTTCTCCTTTAAAGATTCCCAGTACAAGAAAAAGAATACAGCAAACAAATGCTAGTGATGAATACTAGGGAGCTGTATTAATAGAAAAGCTTTTGGGAAAGCGACAAATCTGTGGACAAGCCAATAGACAATTCAAGAAGTCAGAAAAACATTATTATACAATCTACAAAGAGATTCTGGCTATCAAAAATGGAATTAAAAAGTTTGAATTCTATCTGATAGGTTATTGCTTACTGATTATAATGGACAACTCATCTTTTCCTAGAATCATTGACTTCAAGAACAAGAGCCTCCCAGAACCAAAACATTTAAGACCAAAGAATTTGTTCTCAAAATTTGAATATATAGTCCAACATATAAAAGGAGACATCAATCTCATTCCTAGCCTCCTTACCAGACCATAAAATATACAACTCATCACATCCATTCAAACCATCCGCTAATATTCATAGCAAGCTTTTCCTGACCAACCAGTCTCATACTCCTACTCTTTTAAGACCTACTCCAGAAAGCTTCCCACCTAGTTGTAGTGCCTCTATGTCCTTATCCCCAATTGTAGAATTTTCAAGAAATAATCTCTTTCACTTTCAAAACCTCTCTAATTTCCTCAGAAATGTTAGGGATATTACAAGTAAGTTTCGCCCAGAAACTCCATTTCTTACAATCTTTTATATTAGTCCTTTTGAAGACCTACTTGATGAAAGAAAAGTGGTTTCTTTAGTGCATGGTCACTCTTTATGATACAACTTTTGATGTTCCTACTTTAGCTCTTTATGATTTCCTCAATGAGGGATATCTCCTCTGGCATTTCCTATAATGGTTCTCTCCATTGTCATGGTGGAGGTCTAAACTTAGAAAAATCATTGAAAATCATAATCTTTATATGAAGCCTGCCCCTAAAGCTAACGATGTGTGCTATCTGTTTATTCTTCATAGGCCATTCTTTAGAACCCTAGAAGGCTTGTTACGGATCATGAGCATGGTATATGAATGGAAAACTTATTTCTAGTCTGTCAAGAACAAAGAAAGAAATAAGAGCCTAAGAAAAGAGCTAAACTCTTTCCTGTGTGAACTTAATAATTATCATCTCAAGATCTAAATGCTAGAATCCACTTATCTCGCCCCAAGAGCCAAGCTTGAAGAAGTTCCTGACTACACTTATCCAATATTGCAAGACTTACAATATCCCACTGAGATGGACGACCCAGCATTTGAAGGACATAGATCAATCACCATTTGTAATGCCTTAAAAATTTTGAAATTTAATAAATTGTAAAATAATTATCTTAATATTATTTTTATTTCTTTTAAACATATTTTATAAAATTAATTCAAAGCTTTAATTTTAAATTAAATGATTATTTCTAAAGTTAATTTTATATTCATAATTATTGTTATTGTATTACTTATGTTGTTATTTTATTAAAAAGAATAAATGCTAGATATTATGAATTAGATTATGATGATAATGATAATGATGATTATTATTATTGTTGTTGTTGTTATTGTCATTGTTGCTATTGTTGTTTTATTCAAAATATTATTTTAAAGGAATTTAAATAGGATGGGCTTAATTGAAAATTATTTTGGACTTGATTGTAAAACTGTGAAAAGTTTAGGAATTAAAAGATAATTAAAAGTTAAAACACAAAAATCAAATCATGCAGCACCTACCCCCTCCCCTCTCTCATCTCTCCTGCCCATTCTCTCTCCCCCACTCCTTTATTTTTTTTATGACCTACAACCAACCACCACTGGCTAAACTTCCACTAGCCCCCCACGTCTAGATGACGACCGCCAGCCACTAATGGTGACAAAGAGTAACATTGGCGGGAGAAAATGCGAGGGAGAGAGGAGATGTTGTGCGAGCTTCTAATGGCCGCCCAAGTCATTTTTTATGACCAACGGTGGTGAAGCTAGTGCCATTCAACTCTTCTCATCCTTCTCTCTCTTTTTTGACCTGTAGTGGTCTAGTGGTTGTCAAAATCATGCAAAATGAGGGAAAGAAGGACATGGCTATGGCCATATCTTTTCAGCCATTTTTCTAGCGATCTGGCTGTTAAATCAGCGATCCGAGACTACCATTGAACTTAACGCAATGAAACCTTTGTGATGGGACTAACCCTGCTTTGATCGGACACCATTTGGAAAAGGCGATCATTGGATGGACTAAATCGCTCAGTGAGATTTTTTTATCTTTTTTGATTCTTGTAAATTTATATAATTATACGATAATTATTAATAATTTATGGGCTTTGTTTAGGTGCGATTGGATCAATGATAGCTCATCGACGCTCTGGATTGAGTTTTCAATCCGGTCTACATGTTTGGTGGGCCGTCCTAGAATGTGATCATGTTTGCAATGATTTCCAACATTTTCAGATGTTATGGATGTATTGCTAATAGCATAATTTACAAAGGTAGTCCTGAACTCAAGTTGCGTAGTTTTCACCTTAGTTAAGCTAGTTAGTTAATCCGTAAAATATTCTTGGTTGAGTAAAACTAAGTAAAATGAATTTAATTAATATAAGGGCGATGTAGAGGACCTCCAGAAATATTTTCATAATTTTTAGAGCACTAAAAATAATTAATTTGACTGTGATGGAGTTAGATACCTGAGTTGGAGTTTGGAGATATGGATCTAGCTTAGGTTTCTTGTAGGCCCTGTATGAGCATTATAATTATTGTTGTGGGCCTGAGGCTCTGTGTTGTTACTTTTAGTTGAGTTTTCTTGCAGGGAGTTAGATCTAGTTATAGAGGAGACTTTTCTAAAATTTCAGCAAGACTTTAGGATTTATTCCTACTTTCATAGTTTAATTTAATTAGTTAATTTTTGTCAATCAGTTGATAGGAGTCAGTGTGTCTGTATAGGTGATTAGAGCCAGACATCTTCTTTCTTTCAACGAGACCAACTGCTATAGAGGCAACTAGTTTGTGAGTTAGATATTGGTTATTTTGATAATTTCAGTGTTATTTATATATCTAGCATGGTCACGCATTTAATATGTATTTATTTATGCATACAATTAGCTTAATGTATATACGGCCATTCTTCTTGTTGCATATTTAATTGTTGTTAATTGCTTATGTTTGCTACTGTAATACCACTATGTTCGGTAGTGCATTCTACTGTTCTGGTGACCAGTGTTGTTCGGACAGCTAGAATGCCTAGAACTACACTTAGATATGGGTGAGGAGACATAAAATAATGAAATACAAGAAAAGAAAATACAAGAAAAGCAAAGAAAAAATAATAGCAATGAAATGTAACCAAGTTAAACGAGCCGAGAACCATAGCGATGGGTGACCGCATTGGGAAGTTGCGGCGTGGACCGTTGACTAGCCCTGGACCGTGGGGAACCCTGAAAAATATTTTTAAGACTTGAATAAACATCTATTGAAGTATAAATGTCATTAGAAATATCAAAGAATAATTAATTAATTAATTAGTACAAAGAAAAACGAGAAATCGAGAAAACGATAAAACTCGGTGTTATCGAAAAATCGGGAATGCAACCCGAATAGGGGCATTGTGGTCAATTGACACCCTAAGTTGCCTTTTGACCTAAATGTCCATGAAAAATAAGTAGTATTACATTTTGAAAATTGAATGAAAAATGAGATTAAAGATAAAATGTGATTAAGGGAAATTAAGGGGTGAAAATTGGGATAATTGAAAATTAATGATTAAATTGTATTAAACTAAGTTAGTGGAGCATTAAGTGGGATATTAATGGACACATATAAGCTAAAGTGGACAGAATTCAACTTCATCTTCAACCTCATTCCATTGTGCCGAATTACTCCTCCCATAAAACCTCCATGGCCAAATGTTAAGAGCTTCCATAACTCCACAATTTTTAACTCAAAACCTAAGGCTCACTTCATTAACTTTAATCCCCACATCATAAGGAAGAGATTGATGGTAACTTGAAGGGGATTAGTTAAGGTTTGATCAAGCTCCAACAATAGGTAAGTGAGTGTTTTCAATTCTTGTTTCGTTAAAAGTGTAACCAAGGTTGTGGGTAATTGATTTATGGAAGAATTTTAAAAGTTTGATGTTTTAATGGAGATGTACCATGGAAATTCTATATATATAGCTTGTTTTTACTTGTTTATGATTGTCTAAGATGTTGTTATTGATGGCAGCATGGATATGTGTATAATGGTTTGAATTTGGACATGTAAATGAGGTATGTCATGTGGTTAATTGTTGTAATTGGACTTGGAAAAATTCTGAGTTATAATGTGTTTGTTGAGAGTGGTTACAAGCTGCCAAAATGACCAAAAATGTGAAGTAAAATGTGTTAATGGTATGGTACAACCAGAATTGGCATGGAAGAATTAATTTGGTAAGTGTTGGATGTGTAATTGGTAAAGATAAACAATGTGTAATAAGGCAGTGTATGTTTTGGCTTAGAACCTTAAGTGTGTGGCTCCAATTGGTATGAGACTAATTGGAGGTGAAACTAGGCACAAAATGTACCAACTTTCATGAAGGAAGCTTACCAAAATTCTGCCTAGAAGGTAACTTGAAAAATGACCAAATCCGAATTAGTGAATTGAAAGCCTGAAAATTTACCATTTGGGCAGTTGGTGTTTTGGCCATAACTCACTCAAAACAGGTCCAAATGACCTGAAATTTTTACCATGAATAGTTTAGACATAGATCTACAATTCTTATGAAGACACAAAGCCCAGAAATGGCCAAAACCAAGCCAAATAGCATGCACAAGGTCCGGCACCAAAACTGACTGAACCAAAAGTGACCTAAAAATGACCTAAGCCTACCATTTTAGTGCATTCTGTCCAGCATTGGTAAATTGATTATATCTTGGTCCACACAACTCAGACTGACCTGAAATTTTACCTCGCGTGCAATAAGACATAGACCTACAAGTTTGTAGTTTGGACCGAAACCCGAAAACTGAGGGAACTAGGTCGTCCGGCTAGGTCAAAATAGTACACCGAAATCCAGCAAATTGCAATAAAATGCAATATACTTGAAAGTGAATTTGGTAACATGTACCGACACTAAAAGGCTATAAAATGTGACATATTGGTAACATTAAACCTAATTCATCTAAAGTGCATCGAGGGTCAACATTTTAGGTTGACTAAGGAAAATAATAAAATTCAATAAATTAATTATTAAGCCTTATTCTTAGAGATAGTTTAAATGAGTACTGAAATACTTCATATTGTGTGTTTCAGTTAGCAAAGACTCAGGGAAGGGGAAGGAAACACTGAGTCAGGGCCAAGAGACATTTATCAAAGGTTTGTGCACAACTAGTTTTTAACTGATTTTGTTCTGAATATTTCATATGACTACATGACATATTTTTCTTATGTATTATGTTTAACAAGCATTGGATTTAATTCAATGATTATTGAAATTATTATAGTATGTATGAATTTAGCTTTGTGAAATGGTATTTCCAAAAGTATTAAGCATTGTTGTGAATTGAATAAATTATATTTTTGGAAAATTGTGATAGAACATGTTTTGAATTGTGATGGGCAATTTGCATGGAAAAATGCAAATTTATGATTTGAATTGTGATGAGCATAAAAATTATTGGATATTAGAATTGACTTTGAATCGAATTGTATTGTGATTTATGCTCACTAAAAGGATTGTGATATTGTTTTATATCTCACTATAGATGCTTGACTAGGTTATTACCCGTCTCTCTCATTTGCTGAGAAGACAATGGAGTTAGTTGTGTTTTGATTACCATGGTACGTGCACAGGTTTAGATTCTCCTCTTATTAGAGGTCAGATCTAAGTTTTATGTTATGGCCCTTTCGGAAGATTCATTATTATGATGTGTACTGCGCAAAATGATTCGACCTCCCTAACCATGGGGATTTAGAATCTGATTCGACCTCCCCGACCATAGGGAGTTAGAATCACCCTGAAGATGGCCCTTTCGGATTAGTCTTGCACAGTTAGTGAGATAAAGAATGGTTTTTGAGATAAAGAATGGTTTTTGAGATAAAGAATGGTTTTTGAGATAAAGAATGGCTTTTGAGATAAAGAATGGCTTTTGCGATAAAGAATGATTTTTTAATAGTAAAGAATTGTGATTTCAACTATGATTTATGTATAATTGATTTTGTTGGAATTACCTTAAATGGTTAGTTATGATTTGATAAATTAAATTTCGTGATCAAAGTCATTTCATACAAATGATTTATATTATTGGTAATGAATATTTTGAGTTTTGGAATTTGATGAGTATCCAGATTTTCAAATTAATTGTTGTAATTTTTGTTAAGGTATATTGTACTATGTTTTAAATTATAGTTGTGCGCCACTGAGTTCACCACTTAGCGATAGCTTTGTATGCTGTAGCAGGTGAAAAGAGCATAGTGCAATTGAGTAAGCTTCTTTGAAGAGACATTCAGATCAACTCTAGGTATATCATAGGTATACCTATATACATAGGTTTTGATGTATATATGTAATAATATTTATGTAAATTATTTGAGCAGTTGTATAAAAGCTCTTGTAAAATATTTTGGTATGTAGTTAAATGTAAATTATTGTAAATGTAAATTTGAGATTTCATTTACTTGAATAGTTCTATAATATAAATTTTGAGTCTTGTAATCAATGAAATATTTTTTTATAATGAGATTGGTTTGAAAATGAATTGATTATTTATTGAGATTTGAATTGTTAATTGAAATGAAGTTATTGGAGTTGTATTTGAGAAAACAAATTGGGAGTATTTTCTTTTGCAGGATTGAAGAACTGTTTTCTCAAAATACAGCCGGCACTTTGCCGAAATTTTGAAAAAAATTTTGTAACACCAGATTTTAATCGATGATTTAAATTTTACGAAAATTGTTTTAAAATCCCTTGTAGTATATCTAATGGGTTATCGGTAGGCGAAGTACGGTAATTCATTAGGTGTACTACGGGATCATGTTACATCTTACGAGGGAGTAGGGTGTGACATGTTTTGTGGTATCAGAGCAATGGTTTTGAAGTAATTTTGAACTGTGAATTTGAAATCTTTTTGTTGGTAACTACAACTGCTCAAATGTTTGATACGTATAGTACATTTACATCATAAATAAGAACTAATAAAGAGAAATCTCCTTGTATTGGTTGTACAGAAATAGAAAATCTTGTGAAAAGATATGGAAGAGAAGAATGAGATAATAGAACAGTCCGTGATGGCAGAAGTACAAGTTGAGGCCCCAGCTCCTCAGAGTGTCGAAGGCCCGACTGTACCAGTTTTACCGGTACAAATTACTTCACAAATGGCCAAGCAAATGGCCACTTTCTTTCAACAAATGGCTGATACTCTGTCAGCTCAAGCTCAAGCACAAACCCAACCCCCACAAGGGCCGTGTGAAATAGAAAAGAGGGAGAAACATATGGGTCAGAGCTCGAATAGTCATCTTGAAAATAAAAGTAAGACATAAAAGAACAATTTCCTTTTAGGAAATGGGGCCAAACAGTGGCCACAAACTGTCTAAAGTGATATGCAAAGTTAGAATCTCGAAATTGAACCTAAAGAAAGGTTCTTGAAAAATATTATTGGCGTGTCCCTACTAAGTCGCTGTAAACTAAATTACTTGAAACAGGTATGTGGGACCCACTTTCCCACTGTACATTGACATGGAAATTTCGTTATCACTACATGCTAAATCACATAAAATAGTGATGTGGGACCCACCTTTTCCACAATACATGGACATGAAGATTTTGTTAGACAATTGATAATGCTTAATTGCTCAAAGTAAACCTAGGCTTATGTATATTGTATGGATTGATTGGTATACCAATTAGGGATTACAGATAGCAGTACTACCTACATGGAAAGTCATGGATTGACAACAAATGGTTGATATGATTTTAAAAGACAATGAATATTGGTATCAGGGGGCTTGCAGGGATGGCGATACGTAACGCCTGCAAAGTGCTCTGATAGGTACCGCCCAAGGGCTTGCACGGACGATGATACGTAACGCCTGCAGGCACTTTGATAGGTACCCTTAATTGCCACCAAAGACAGAGAAGAGGCTTGCAGGGATGACGATACGTAATGCCTGCAAGTGCTTTGATAGGTTACTTAGGCATAAATATAAGTAATGAGTTTTAAATTTAAATAATTACATGAAGAGACCACTTATATGACTTTAAAAGACAGAGAAGGAAATAAGTGTACAGATAAGATGTTAGAAAACCTAGTCCATGAGGTTATAATGTAGTGACTATGTAATGTTTTTGATGTTTGTATTGTAAGCTATAGATTACAGTACCGACACGGGATTATTGTGTAGAGCTACCTGCTTCCTCGTGGTACAATAAAATAAGAATATTTGTAAGTAATCTATAAATTGATATAGTTATGCCCGAATAGAGCGCTATTACGGGAAATAAATGTGAAAATTCTAGTAAGAAATTTAAAACTTCAGAACTAGCCTATCAAACGATTACACTTGTAAGGTAGCTAGAGTCAGTGACTCGGTTACATTAATGTGAACTACCTGTACCACAGTAATTGCTATAAGTTTAGAGATATTAGTATGACTTATCATCCTCAGACGGACAGTCGAAATAAGTGATTCAGGTAAATTTTGAAACTCATTGAGTTTCTATAAATAATGAAATGAAATGATAATAATAACCTGTAAAATGTAATAAGCCCTCGAGAATATACTGAGAACTTGTTTCCTTGAATCCGAGGGAAGATGGGACAGATAGCTTCCACTAACAGAATTTGTATACATTAATAAGTGTTAAGCTAGCATACAAATGGCACCCTATGAAACACTGTAGGGGAACGGATAACTATGGATTTTGTGATGAGACTTCCGAAGACACAGAATAGTCATGATGCAATATGGGTTATAGTTGATAGACTAACCAAGTCTGCTCACTTTTTGCCAGTCCAGATGGACTATATTTGGGGAGATTGACCAAATTGTACATAAATGAGATTGTAAAACTGCATGGAATGCCAGTATTGATTGTATCAGACAGAGATCCTAGGTTCACTTCTAGATTCTAGGATAGTCTTCAGAGAGCCCTAGGAACTATATTGAACTTCAGCACAGCATTCCACCCACAGACAGATGGCCAGTCTGAGAGGGTAATTCAGATATTGGAGGATATGCTACGGGCTTGTGTGATTGAGTTTGAAGGTAGTTGGGATACATACTTGCCTTTGATTGAGTTTGCTTATAACAACAGCTACCAATCAAGCATTGGGATGCCTCCATATGAAGCTTTGTATGGCAGGAAGTGCAGAACTCCCCTATGTTGGGATGAAGTTGGTGAAAGAAAGATGATTCGGCCAGAAATTGTTCAGCAGTCAGAGGAAAAGATCAGATTGATCAGAGAATGACTCAAGGCTGCATCAGACCGTCAGAAGTCCTATGTTGATCTGAAGAGAAGAGACATTGAATATGCAGTGGGTGATAAGGTATTCCTCAAAGTTTCTCCTTGGAAGAGGATTATGAGATTTGGCAGAAAGGCGAAACTGAGTCCTTGTTTTATCAGACCATACGAGGTTCTGGAAAGAGTGAATCCTTTGGCATATCGGTTAGCATTACCTCCAGAGCTAGAAAGGATACACAGTGTCTTCCATGTGTCCATGTTAAGGAGGTGAAGGAACGGAAGCGTGAAAAACACAAGATTATACCATTGAATTCAAAATTTTTTCACCTAGGGTCACATGCACCATGCAAGATTTATTTTTATCTATTTGATTTCAATGATAAACAACATATTAAAACTCTTTTAATATGTTTTTGGATCTGTATTTGTCATTTAAGATTTTAAAATTAATCAGATTAATTTTAGAACCCTAGATTAAATCAAGAACGATTACACTAACCTCTTGATGCACTGCAGCGTGTCTGCGCCTTTGAGATTCGTCTTCAGGACACCAGATGTTGTCCCTCTAGCTTGTCCACACCAATAACACCTATGGCAGCCCTTGAACAGCTTCTAAAGCCTTTTCTATTAATTAGAAATTCAAGTTCTGCCTTTTAAGAGATTAGAGATGTAAACAGGCCACTAGAAACAATTTCTAGTGTTCTTAATTCAAGAGATTGATGGCTAATCTCTTTGAATTGATGAGAGATGAAGAAAAATAGCTGGAGAGGCTCAAAGTGGCGTGACAAATGAGAGGAGAGGCTGCTGGTTATGTTTTCTTTTCATAACCACACTTAAATAGCTAGGTTAACACATTAAACCCTAGCTACATGTCACCTTTTGATTAGCTCTAGGTTTAAGTGACCCAATCACATTGTGCCAAGTGTCAAACCTATATTTAATCTTGATTTTAATCATCTTACATGATTAAAAAACATTTGGCAAGCTTATGTGTAATCCCATGTGTCACCATCTCATGGTGCCACGTGTCACACTGTGAAATGACCAAAATGCCCCTGTGTCTTAATTTTGAGTTCTTAACCCAAAATAATTATTTTCTTCTTCTAATTAATTTATATCAAATATAAATTAATTAATTAATCTCTATTAATTAATTTCTCATCAATTAAATTCATATTTAAACACTTTAAATATAAATTTAATTTATAGACAACATCCAATAATCTAGATTTGGTTTCAAGTCATGCTAGGGACTTTGCAATTTAATTGCAAACCAAACCTATTTAATTAATCAATTAAACTCTTTAATTAATTAATTAAATCATATTTAAATAGGTGATAACTTGTGTATGTGTGTGACTTACTAGGCTCATCACTAATTGGCAATGAGACATGATATCAACTCTTAATATCATCAGAACTCTTTCTTACCATAAATGATTTCTCTAAATCATTTTATGAACCTCATAGACCATGGTTAACACCTAGCATAACATGCCATGGCCACCCAATTAGTAATAAGGTTTACCTTAAATGAACCTATAATCATATGTTACCATGCACTAGAATCTCTCTGTTATAAAATCCCAACTCAAGCTGGAGTCATGGTTTATGTCAAACTCCATTTGCTATGAATATTATGTTCTCTTTTAATTCCAGTTCTTGATTAAAAGATTTTTCTCATCAGAAACTCTTTTCTGAATAAATCTATCTGTCCTGGCCAGGAACTTGAAACATCAAGAACAATTAAATGAACATAGGATTTTATCTCTATTTACTTAGAGGAACAGATTCCTTCTTGATCAACACCTACCTCCATATATAACTAGCAGGAGCCAACACATGCCCATATACCCATACATAGTACAAGTATGAAAGCAGTATCAAACTCAAACTACCTATATACAAGATAACTGTGCTATCTCAGGTCTAAAGATTATATACACTGATATGATTTATGACAAAACATTGACAAGAGTAAACTCCATGTGCTTGTCATAAGTGTCACTGGTTCGGCCTACTTATCATTTATAAGTGCCTATCATGTTTGTTATATGGAATGAGACTCACCATTCCATCTTATTTATATCTCATATAAATAACTTGGGAACAAACATGAATACAATCTTTCTGGATAAGTCATGTCCTTATTATGAAGTATCCTTGATTGTGAACCTATTTATGATACTTTATGCTAGAAATATTGTCACTCATATTCTTAACAACTTAAGAATAATATTTCTAACAAAATATCAATGGACTTTTTCTATTACACATAAATATATTATGTAAACGGAAAAGTGGAAATGCCTTTATTAATAAAAATATGTACAAGATACATACTAAATGATATGCTCTAGAGCATACTACTAACAATCTCCCACTAGCACTAGAGCCATTCATTACAATATCTCAGACCTATCTTCTCAAGATGTCGGTCTAACTGAGTCTGTGACATAGGCTTAGTGAATGGATCAGCTGGATTTTCAGCTGATGCTATTTTCTGCATGGCTACATCGCCTCGCCCAACTATTTCTCTGATAATGTGGTAGCGCCTTTCTATGTGTTTGGATTTCTGGTGAGACCTTGGTTCCTTAGCTCGTATGATCGCTCCATTATTGTCACGGTGTAGTGGGCTGGCGACTCAATGGAAGGAACTACGTAAGTTACATCACGAACTTCTTTATCCAAGCGACTTCCTTTGCGACATCGATGCGACAATATACTCGACCTACGTAGTGGAATCTGCGATCGTGCTCTGTTTGGAACTCTTCCAACCGATCGCACCTCCATTACAAATAAACACATATCCAGAGGTAGACTTTCTATCATCGATATCGATTGGAAATCGAATCGGTATAACCATCCAATTGCAAGTCTCCACCTCCATAAATCAAGAATAAATCCTTAGTTCTTCTCAAGTACTTAAGGATATTCTTGTGACTATCGATGTTCCAAACACGGATTGGATTGATACCTATTAGTCAAACTAACAGCATATGCGATATCTGGCCTAGTACACAACATTGCATACATTAAACTTCCAATAGCCGAAGCATATGGAATCCTGGCCATCTTATCTCTTTCTTCAGGTGTCTTTGGAGACATCTCTTTAGAAAGATGGATACCATGTCTCACTGGTAATAATCCTCTCTTGGAATCAAGCATGTTAAACCTCTTTAACACCTTTTCCAAGTATAGACTTTGGGATAAACCAATTATTCTTTTAGCTCTATCTCTATAGATGCGAATCCCAAGAATATAGGTTGCCTCCCCTAAGTCTTTCATGGAGAATGTATTTGACAACCATACCTTTATAGTCGTCAACATACCTGTGTCATTACCCATCAATAGTATGTCATCCACATATAAGACAAGGAAAGTGATAGCACTGTCACTAACCTTCTTATATACACATGGCTCATCTTCATTTTTGATAAAACCAAAGGATTTAATGGCTTCATCAAAACGGATGTTCCAACTCCTCGAAGCTTGTTTCAACCCATAAATGGATCGCTTTAGCTTGCATACCTTGGAACCATCTTGGGATTCAAATCCCCTAGGTTGTTCCATGAAAATGTTTTCTTCAATGTATCCATTGAGAAAAGCTGTTTTGACATCCATTTGCCAAATCTCATAATCATAGTATGCAGCTATTGCTAATAAAATCCTAATTGATTTAAGCATGGCAACAGGCGAGAAAGTCTCCTTATAGTCGATTCCTTGCCTTTGGCGAAACCCTTTCGCTACTAGCCTTGCCTTATAGGTCTCTACCTTTCCATCAGAACCAATTTTCTTCTTGAAAACCCATTTGTTCCCTATAGGTACAATACCTTCAGGTGGGTCAACAAGATCCCAAACTTGATTCTTATACATGGAATCAATCTCGGATTTCATAGCATCAATCCATTTTGAAGAGTCTATATCTGATATAGCTTCTTCATAGGTAAGTGGATCATCTCCATGATCTACTTCTTCATGAGTAGACAACTCTTGTTCTTCTTCATGAAGAAAACCATATCTCACTGGTGGGTGAGATACCCTGATTGTTCTACGAGGAACAGCTGTAGATGTTTCATCAATAGGTATAGGTTGACTAGATGTATCTATATCCATCTGATCTGTTGGTTGGTCAGAATTCTCCAATTCTAACCCTATTTGCCTTCCTTTGCCTCCGTCTTGAACAAACTGTTGTTCAAGAAATGTGGCATCTCTACTAATCACAACCTTTTGTGAAGTAGGCAAATAAAAATAATATCCAAAACTATCTTTTGGATATCCAACAAATCGACCTTTTTCTGATCTGGTCTCCAATTTATCAGTGTTCAGCTTTTTGATATAAGCTGGACAACCCCAAATCTTAACATGCTTAAGACTTGGTTTTCTTCCATGCCATATCTCATAAGGTGTGGAAGAAATTGATTTTGATGGAATCCTATTCAGAATATACAAAGCTGATTCTAATGCAAATCCCCAAAAGAAGATTGGCATATCAGTATAGCTCATCATACTACGTACCATATCCAATAGGGTACAATTTCTCCTTTCAGATACACCATTCAGCTGTGGCATTCCTGGAGGAGTCAGCTGAGAAACAATGCCATGCTCTCTCAAGTATTTATCAAATTCAGTACTCAAATATTCACCTCCACGATCTGATCGAAGAGCTTTAATACTCTTTCCTGTTTGATTTTCTACTTCAGATTTAAATTCTTTGAACTTTTCAAAAGATTCATGTTTGTATTTCATCAAATACAAATACCCAAACCTTGATTTATCATCAGTAAAGGTAATAAAATAATGAAAACCCCCTCTAGCCATTTCTTTAAATGGACCACATACATCACTATGTATTAGCTCCAAAATATTTTCAGCTCTTAACCCTTGTCCAATAAAGGGTGATCTAGTCATTTTGCCCTGAAGGCAAGATTCACAAGTTGGAGTAGGCTCAGAGTCCAATAAGGATAGAATCCCCATTTTCTCCAATTTTGTAATCCTATCTTCTACAACATGACATAACCTTAAGTGCCAAATATATTTTGAACTTGAGTTGGTTTTCACCACGGCATTGCATTCATTTAGATTGCTATACTCTGGCCAGTGGAAACACTTTCTTACTGGCAATGGAAACACTTTCCTATTGGCAATGGAAACACTTTCCTGTTGGCAGTGTAAACACTTTCCTTTGCCTTCATCAGCTTTAGTCTTCCTTTTCTGTTTAGCTATTTTCTTGGAAGGACCAGGAATCTGAGGTTTCTTTTTCTTATTTCCCTTCTTCTTGTTGGACTTTCCAGCAAAAGAAGATGCAACCAAAACTACCTCTTTTCCTTTATTGCCTGGCATATTCTTTTGGGCAATAACCAGCATGTTGAGTAATTCAGCTAAGGTGCATTCCTGTTTAGTCATATGGAAATTTGTCACAAAATTCCCAAAAGACTCAGGAAGGGACTGAAGGATCAAATCCGTTTGTAGTTGGAAATCCATGTTGAAGTCAAGATGTTCTAACTGCTCAATCAGCCGAATCATCTTGTGGACATGATCCCCAACATTCTGTCCCTCAGACATTCTCATACGGAATGGCTGTCTAGATATCTCATACCTAGCATTCCTGCTTTGGTCACCATACAACTCTTGTAGGTGAAGGAGGATCTCACTCGCACTCTGCATGTTCTCATGTTGCTTCTGTAACTCATTACTCATGGAAGCAAGCATGTAACACTTAGCTCTCATATCATGCTCCTTCCACTTGTCCAAAGTTTCATGTTCCTCTTGTGTGGCCTCTGGAGGTAAGGGACCAGGAACATTTGAATCTAGAACATATCCTATATGTTCAAGGTTCAGGACAAGTTTCAAATTTCTTAGCCAATCAGACAGATTAGGTCCTGTCAACCTATTGTGATCAAGTATGCTTGCAAGGATATTGGATGGTGGTGGTTGTTTTGTGCTCATTTTTATCAGAAAATTAACTGCAGAAAATAACTAGATTAATTAGTAAATGTATCATGTAATTAACCAAAATGATTATGGTCTTTTAATCAAATTGGTCCTCCCACTAACTTAGCGAATCCTACACTTCCAAAGTAGAAAACGGAAATCCTAGTTGGATGGATTTCTAGTGGGTGATTGAATTCTTATAATTCTATTGATCATCCTCAGGTACATCCATTATTGGAATTACAATAAACTATAAGTGAGCAACTCCTTGCCCATCACATCTCATGTGAGGTTCAATCCTTTACCTAGCCCCTAATGCTCAAAATCTCAGGTACATCCATTATTGACTTATCTTGCATTAGTTAAGTTGATCCCATTGAGTCAGTAATTATGCAAATAATTTTAATGTCCTCAGGTACATCCAATATTGGCCACCAAACCATTTACATATTTACAACATCTCATGCTTAACAATTATTCTTAAGAAAATCTCTTAAATTAATTGCATCTCATGCAACTATTTAAAATTTCTTAAAATAATTGCCCCAATGGAGGGCTTATGTTATAATTACTTTAATTATAGCATTTCCAACTTAATCATTTGTTTGGAAGATTTTATAGCCATCCTAATTATTATTAAGGTCTCACTTTGCACATTATCCATTTAGCATGCATATATCATATAATTGCATACATTCCCATACATCTCATGCATTCATGGATAAGCGATAAATATGGTATGATCATGGACTTTCTAAGGGATTCAATTGAGCCACCAAGAATTGAATCGGGCATTCCTAGGTGCATTTCATTCATTCATTTTACAAGAGTTGCTGAAGGAGTACATAATCAACACTTGATATTGAATTCCTCCCACTGGTCCCACCAATGCTCTTGACCTCCTTGAACTTCTTGCAATCCAATATTACATAGTAATCCTTGGCATACCAAGGCGAATTTACAAGAACTTAAATAAATGAAATTACAACCCAAAAAATATTACAAACTTAATAATACATGCCCAAAATAAATTAAAATAAATTAATTAATTTACAATCCCAAAGAAACATAAAAGAAATAAATCCAATCACATTGGTCTTTTATAGTCCATGATCATCCATCATGCATATCACTATTTAACAATTAAATAAAACATACATACTTAAATTAAATTGAATATCTCATATTCAACTTAAAAATTCAGATTTGAATATGATTCAAATAAATTTAAAAATTCAGATTTGAATCTCATTCAAACAAATTTAAAAATTCAGATTTGAATCACATTCAAACAACTTCAAAAATTCATATTTGAATCACATTCAAACTTTTTTTAAAAAATCAGATTTGAATCACATTCAAATATTTTTTTAAAAATCAGATCTGAATTTTATTAAATCAATTTTAAAAAATCAGATTTAAATATGATTCAAACAACTTTAAAAATTCAGATTTGAATCACATTCAAACAACTTTTAAAATTCAGATTTGAATCAAATTCAAACAATTTTTAAAATTCTGATTTGAATCATAATTTAATTGTGTGATTAAAACAACTAATTAAACACTTTAATTAGTCAAAGAATAGGCCTTAGATCATACAACAATTGCAGAATTAAAAGCCAAACCTTGAACCACCCAAGGAACCATTGTTGCCGCCACCAATGGTGGCTTCACCATGTGTGACGCCACATCTCATGATCCAACCAGCAATGAATCTCTTGATCTCATGATCAAACACACAATTAAATTATATAATCAACAATCTAAATGGCAAATATAGTGGCTCTGATACCAATTGAAGGAACGGAAGCGTGAAAAACACAAGATTATACCATTGAATTCAATATTTTTTCACCTAGGGTCACATGCACCATGCAAGATTTATTTTTATCTATTTGATTTCAATGATAAACAACATATTAAAACTCTTTTAATATGTTTTTTGGATCTGTATTTGTCATTTAAGATTTTAAAATTAATCAGATTAATTTTAGAACCCTAGATTAAATCAAGAACGATTACACTAACCTCTTGATGCACTGCAGCGTGTCTGCGCCTTTGAGATTCGTCTTCAGGACACCAGATGTTGTCCCTCTAGCTTGTCCACACCAAGAACACCTATGGCAGCCCTTGAACAGCTTCTAAAGCCTTTTCTATTAATTAGAAATTCAAGTTCTGCCTTTTAAGAGATTAGAGATGTAAACAGGCCACTAGAAACAATTTCTAGTGTTCTTAATTCAAGAGATTGATGGCTAATCTCTTTGAATTGATGAGAGATGAAGAAAAATAGCTGGAGAGGCTCAAAGTGGCGTGACAAATGAGAGGAGAGGCTGCTGGTTATGTTTTCTTTTCATAACCACACTTAAATAGCTAGGTTAACACATTAAACCCTAGCCACATGTCACCTTTTGATTAGCTCTAGGTTTAAGTGACCCAATCACATTATGCCAAGTGTCAAACCTATATTTAATCTTGATTTTAATCATCTTACATGATTAAAAAACATTTGGCAAGCTTATGTGTAATCCCATGTGTCACCATCTCATGGTGCCACGTGTCACACTGTGAAATGACCAAAATGCCCTGTGTCTTAATTTTGAGTTCTTAACCCAAAATAATTATTTTCTTCTTCTAATTAATTTATATCAAATATAAATTAATTAATTAATCTCTATTAATTAATTTCTCATCAATTAAATTCATATTTAAACACTTTAAATATAAATTTAATTTATACTACACATCCAATAATCTATATTTGGTTTCAGGTCATGCTAGGGACTTTGCAATTTAATTGCAAACCAAACCTATTTAATTAATCAATTAAACTCTTTAATTAATTAATTAAATCATATTTAAATAGGTGATAACTTGTGTATGTGTGTGACTTACTAGGCTCATCACTAATTGGCAATGAGACATGATATCAACTCTTAATATCTTCAGAACTCTTTCTTACCATAAATGATTTCTCTAAATCATTTTATGAACCTCATAGACCATGGTTAACACCTAGCATAGCATGCCATGGCCACCCAATTAGTAATAAGGTTTACCTTAAATGAATCTATAATCATATGTTACCATGCACTAGAATCTCTCTGTTACAAAATCCCAACTCAAGCTGGAGTCATGGTTTATGTCAAACTCCATTTGCTATGAATATTATGTTCTCTTTTAATTCCAGTTCTTGATTAAAAGATTTTTCTCATCAGAAACTCTTTTCTGAATAAATCTATCTGTCCTGGCCAGGAACTTGAAACATCAAGAACAATTAAATGAACATAGGATTTTATCTCTATTTACTTAGAGGAACAGATTCCTTCTTGATCAACACCTACCTCCATATATAACTAGCAGGAGCCAACACATGCCCATATACCCATACATAGTACAAGTATGAAAGTAGTATCAAACTCAAACTACCTATATACAAGATAACTGTGCTATCTCTGGTCTAAAGATTATATGCACTGATATGATTTATGACAAAACATTGACAAGAGTAAACTCCATGTGCTTGTCATAAGTGTCACTGGTTCGGCCTACTTATCATTTATAAGTGCCTATCATGTTTGTTATATGGAATGAGACTCACCATTCCATCTTATTTATATCTCATATAAATAACTTGGGAACAAACATGAATACAATCTTTCTGGATAAGTCATGTCCTTATTATGAAGTATCCTTGATTGTGAACCTATTTATGATACTTTGTGTTAGAAATATTGTCACTCATATTCTTAACAACTTAAGAATAATATTTCTAACAAAATATCAATGGACTTTTTCTATTACACATAAATATATTATGTAAACGGAAAAGTGGAAATGCCTTTATTAATAAAAATATGTACAAGATACATACTAAATGATATGCTCTAGGGCATACTACTAACGGGAGGTACAGATCTAACCCATCTCATGTACTACCAGTTGAAAAGATTGAGGTAAATTCATACCACTCATTTGAGGAAGAACCCATAGAAATTCTGGCATATGAGGTGAAGCAGCTGAGGAACAAACAGATACACCTGGTTAAAGTGTTGTGGAACCATCATTCAGGCTAGGAAGCTACTTGGGAACGTGAAGAGGGCATGAGGAAACAGCACCCATAGCTGTTTAAAAACTGATGCCAGATAAAATTTTGAGACGAAATTTATTTTAGGAGGGGAGAATTGTAACACCCCTATGTTCGGTAGTGCGTTCTACTGTTCTGGTGACCAGTGTTGTCTGGATAGCTAGGATGCCTAGAACTAAACTTAGATATGGGTGAGGAGACATAAAATAATGAAATACAGGAAAAGAAAATACAAGAAAAACAAAGGAAAAATAATAGCAATGAAATGTAACCAAGTTAAACGATCCGAGAACCATAGCGATGGGTGACCGCATCGAGAAGTTGCGGCGTGGACCGTTGACTAGCCCTAGACCATGGGGAACCCTAAAAAATATTTTTAAGACTTAAATAAACATCTATTGAAGTATAAATATTATTAGAAATATCAAAGAAAAATTAATTAATTAGTACAAAGAGAAACGAGAAATCGAGAAAACGATAAAACTCGGTGTTACTGAAAAATCGAGAATGCAACCCGAATAGGGGCATTGTGGTCAATTGATACCCCGAGTTGCCTTTTGACCTAAATGTCCATGAAAAATAAGTAGTAGTATATTTTGAAAATTGAATGAAAAATGAGATTAAAGATAAAATGTGATTAAGGAAAATTAAGGGGTGAAAATTGGGATAATTGAAAATTAATGATTAAACTGTATTAAACTAAGTTAGTGGAGCATTAAGTGGGATATTAGTGGACACATATAAGCCAAAGTGGACAGAATTCAACTTCATCTTCAACCTCACTCCATTGTGCCGAATTACTCCTCCCATAAAACCTCCATGGCCAAATATTAAGAGCTTCCATAACTCCACCATTTTTAACTCAAAACCTAAACCTCACTTCATTAACTTTAATCCCCACATCACAAGGAAGAGATTGATGGTAATTTGAAGGGGATTACTTGAGGTTTTATCAAGCTCCAACAATAGGTAAGTGAGTGTTTTCAATTCTTGTTTCATTAAAAGTGTAACCAAGGTTGTGGGTAGTTGATTTATGGAAGAATTTTTGAAGTTTGATGTTTTAATGGAGATGTACATTTTGGCAGCCATGGAAATTCTGTATATGTAGCTTGTTTTTACTTGTTTATGGTTGTCTAAGATGTTGTTATTGATGGCAGCATGGATATGTGTATAATGGTTTGAATTTGGACATGTAAATGAGGTATGTCATGTGGTTAATTGTTGTAATTGGACTTGGAAAACTTCTAAGTTATAATGTGTTTGTTGAGAGTGGTTACAAGCTGCCAAAATGACCAAAAATGTAAAGTAAAATGTGTTAATGGTATGGTACAACCAGAATTGGCATGGAAGAATTAATTTGGTAAGTTTTGGATGTGTAATTGGTAAGGATAAACAATGTGTAATAGGGCAGTGTATGTTTTGGCTTAGAACCTTAAGTGTGTGGCTCCAATTGGTATGAGACCAATTGGATGTGAAACTAGGCACAAAATGTGCCAACTTTCATGAAGGAAGCTTACCAAAATTCTACCTAGAAGGTAACTTGAAAAATGACCAAATCCGGATTAGTGAATTGAAAGCCTGAAAATTTACCATTTGGGCAGCAGTTGGTGTTTTGGCCATAACTCACTTAAAACAGGTCCAAATGACCTGAAATTTTTACCATGAATAGTTTAGACATAGATCTACAATTCTTATGAGACACCAAAGCCCAGAAATGGCCAGAACCAAGCCAAATAGCTTGCACAAGTTCAGGTACCAAAACTGGCAGAACCAAAAGTGACCTAAAAATGACCTAAGCCTACCATTTTAGTGCATTCTGTCCAGTATTGGTAAATTGACCATATCTTGGTCTACACAACTCAGAATGATCTGAAATTTTGCTTTGCGTGCAATAAGACATAGACCTACAAGTTTGTAGTTTGGACCAAAACCCGAAAACGGAGGGAACTAGGTCGTCCGGCTAGGTCAAAATAGTACACCGAAATCCGGCAAATTGCAATAAAATGCAATATACTTGAAAGTGAATTTGGTAACATGTACCAACACTAAAAGGCTATAAAATGTGACATATTAGTAACATTAAACCTAATTCATCTAAAGTGCATCGAGGGTCAACATTTTAGGTTGACTAAGGAAAATAATAGAATTCAATAAATTAATTATTAAGCCTTATTCTTAGAGACAGTATAAATGAGTACTGAAACACTTCAAATTGTGTGTTTTAGTTAGCAAAGACTCAGGGAAGGGGGAAGGAAACACTGAGTCAAGGCCAAGAGACATTTATCAGAGGTTTGTGCACAACTAGTTTTTAACTGATTTTGTTCTGAATATTTCATATGACTAAATGACATATTTTTCTTACGTATTATGTTTAACAAGCATTGGATTTAATTCAATGATTATTGAAATTGTTATAGTATTATGAATTTAGCTTTGTGAAATGGTATTTCCACAAGTATTAAGCATTATTGTGAATTGAATAAATTATGTTTTTGGAAAATTGTGATAGAATATGTTTTGAATTGTGATGGGCAATTTGCATGGAAAAATGCAAATTTATGATTTGAATTGTGATGAGCATAAAAATTATTGGATATTGGAATTGACTTTGAATCGAATTGTATTGTGATTTATGCTCACTAAAAGGATTGTGATATTGTTTTATATCTCACCATAGATGCTTGACTAGGTTATTACCCGTCTCTCTCATTTGTTGAGAAGACAATAGAGTTAGTTGTGTTTTGATTGCCATGGTACGTGCACAGGCTTAGATTCTCCTCTTATTAGAGGTCAGATCTAAGTTTTATGTTATGGCCCTTCCGGAAGATTCATTATTGTGATGTGTACTGTGCACAATGATTCGACATCCCCGACCATAGGGAGTTAGAATCACCCCGAAGATGGCCCTTTCAGATTAGTCTTGCACAGTTAGTGAGAAAAAGAATGGTTTTTGAGATAAAGAATGGCTTTTGAGATAAAGAATGGCTTTTTAATAGTAAAGAATTGTGATTTCAATTATGATTTATGTATAATTGATTTTGTTGGAATTACCTTAAATGGTTAGTTATGATTTGATAAATTGAATTTCATGATCAAAGTCTTTTCATACAAATGATTTATATTATTGGTAATGAATATTTTGAGTTTTGGAATTTGATGAGTATCCAGATTTCCAAATTAATTGTTGTAATTTTTGTTAAGGTATATTGTACTATGTTTTAAATTATAGTTGTGCACCACTGAGTTCACCACTTAGCGATAGCTTTGTATGCTGTCGCAGGTGAAAAGAGCATAGAACAATTGAGTAAGCTTCTTTGAAGAGACATTCAGATCAGCTCCAGGTATATCAGAGGTATACCCATTGTAACACCCCTAAGTTCGGTAGTGCATTCTACTGCTCCAGTAACCAGTGTTATCCGGATAGCTAGGATGCCTAGAACTACACTTCGATATGAGTGAGGAGATATAAAATAATGAAATACAAGAAAAGAAAATACAAGAAAAACAAAAGAAAAATAATAGGTGTTACCGAAAAATCGGGAATGCAACCCGAACAGGGGCATTGTGGTCATTTGACATCCTGAGTTGTCTTTTGACCTAAATGTACATTAAAAATACATGATATTATATTTGGAAAATTTCATGAAAAATTAAATTAGTGGTACCTAATGTAAATAGCAAAAATGGGATATAAATTAAGTAAATAACACTTTAAAACATATTAAATCATTAAACTATGGTGAGTAGAGTATTATGGGATTAAACAATCCTTATGTGGGCAGGTGTAAACCCACTAAGCATTTCATCTTCTTCATTCATCCTTCCATGCCGAAATGAAGAGCTCCAAATCCTCCATTGCCAAATTGCTTGAAGCTTCCTAATCTCCATCATTTCCACCTCCAAACACCAAAGTTAATTCACTAATTTTGATCCCCACCTCACAAGGAAGAAGTAGATACTAAATTCAAGGGAGTTTGGGGAAGATTTAACAAGCCTCATCAATAGGTAAGTTTGTGACACCCCTTACCCGACTACAGTGTAGCCGAGCAAGTTATGCCACTCAGTGTGCCGGAGCACTCTATTTTATCTTAATTCATTTTTATCATAGTTTTGAAAATAACTTGTGAAATATAATTCATTTATTGAAATTGTAATGTATTTGAGGTTCCGAAAATTTTATAGAAAATCCGGCGGAGTACCGGCTAAAAATGGAGAAAACAGTTCTTCGGAACCTGTGAAAAACACTTCCTATGATCATATTCAATCAATCCCAACTCCAATTATCAACAAAGTCTCAGAATAATTTCATCAATTTCATTTATTTCTCAATCATTCATCTCATGGTACTCATATACAATTCACATTTTGTATCACATCAAGTTACAGCAATTTCTTAACGATTCCTCTATTTATCATTTCACATCATCATTAGACTCAAATCATAAATAAATTCTCACATGTGATTTATAATCACAAATTACAAGTACTTACATTAATACAAAATTATATTACATTTGTTCAAATACATATGATAAAATAAGAGTTTAATTACCAAAGTTACAAAAATCTCAAAATACAAAATGGGACCTAGTGTCCTACCAATGCACTGTGGATGGTGAGGTGACACGGACACTATGCAGAACTGTGAACTGCCTTACCGAATCTGTGGTCTACTGGGCCCTCTGTCCAAATCTTCAGTACCTACGCGTTGCAAAAGCGACGCGCTAAGCATAAAGCTTAGTGGTGCCAATAATACAAGAAAATATAATATGCAAATAAAAATAATAATTTCCTTGCTATTGTGTTCATAAGAAATGAATAATTACTCACTTATTGTTTAGTCGAGGGCTAATCATATTTTATGATATTAACTTTTTCATGCATTTCGTTAATTATTTTCTTCATGATCTTGAGTTTCTTTGTATTCTATCATAATCATTCCTGATATTTAATTTTTGTATTTTCTTTAACAATCAGTTCAATTACAGTTATACTTTTCCATGCCCAAGTAACCTATACTGGACGACTGGACTGGATAACGGGTCATTGGCACTGGACACCGCGGTGCCTCGGGCCATCATACCATGGGACGCAGAACGTCAACCATGTATGCAGTCAGTATGGCTAAAAGGCCATGATATCACATAATCAGCATAAAAGCCATGAATACAGGCATAAAAGCCATGAATACGGGCATAAAAGCCATGAATACAAGCATAAAGCCCTTCGCAGTACTGCTAAAACAATACCCTATTGGCATGCCAAACTATCCAAACCAATCTTGTTAGGTATACTAGGGCATTTGATACTTTAAAATTCTTTAATCTTTGAATTTCAACTTTTGGTGTCACTATTCATTTCATTGGTCAACAAAAAAGTTGACTTTTGCATAGAAAGTAGGTACATTGGCTTTGGCACTTCAAACATACCACATTTTTCATTTAAAACTTATTGGAAGTGATCACCATTACCATTTCTAGGCTTAAACCAAGGGAAACAAAATTTTCAGTTTTTGAAGCTTAACTTTACTATTCCATTAAGTACTGTTACAGTGGGAATTTGAGGAAATGGTAAACATGAAAGTTGTTCCTTATTTTGTCTAGTTGAATTTCTTTTTTTGAATCACTCCATTTGGAGTTTTGTAGCTCAAGTTATGGCCAAAAGAAGTTTACTGTTCACGTGCACTGTTCATGCTGAGATTTTGGGTCTGGCAGATTTTTGGTCCAACTTTGGTCAGTAATTTGATCAAGTTCATAATTTGGTCTAACTTTCTTCATATGAAATGTTCTACCATACCTTAGGTTTCCATCGGTTCAAGAATCGCCTAAATTCGAGTTTTCTAGAGAGAGTTATAGCCATCCAAACATTACTGCTCAAGTGAAAATCTGCAGAGTTGCAGGTTTGATAACTTAACTTTGCCCAATAATTTGAATGGGTTAATGGCATAATTTGGGGTGATGTTCTTCATGAAAGTTGTTTTTCTATATCCTATCTTGTTGCTGTAAAAATATCAGGTCAATTTGACCATTCTACAGTGAGTTATGATCAAATGAACAGTTATACTGTTCATTTGGTCATTTCTGCAGGTGCTGTTGCAGGGTATCCGGATTGGGGCCAATTTTTGGTCCTCTTGCTTTGGTCTTTTGGGCATGGTTTCTTCAGCAAAAATGTGCCATTATAAACCTAGTTTCATGTCCAATTGGCCAAACACCAATTGGACCAACACAACCCAAGATATGGCAGTCCAAGTGGACTGAAATTTCAGTCACCCTGCTGCACTCATGGGGCAGCCTGCCCATTCCACTTTGCCATGCAATAATTCATTCCTAATTATGGTCAACTTACCTCAAATAGTCACTAATTGACTATTAGAATGTTCTTTAACAATTTCATAAGCAAAGTCAAATTTTCATTCCTAAACCCTAGCTAAATTTCAAAGTTTTTCACAATTTCCCTAATTTACTCTTTCATTCTCTATATATATATATGTATACACTTTAAACCTAAGCTCTAGTTCACTCTAAGTCCATCTAACACTCCATTTCTATTCCTTCAATAGGGCTGCCGAAATTCAAGGAGTACATATACATAAATTTCATTCATTTAATTCACAATTCCTTACTTATTTTAAGTCCTTAATATGGAATAAAAGAAGTATAAGTATAAATAGGCACTAACCTTTTTGAAACCAACCTTGAGCTTGTTATTCTTCAAGATTTCCCCTAGAATCATAATAATCATAATCAATTATAACTTCACTTTCCTAAATTAAATATCCAATAAAAATTCAACAGCATTTCCCCTTAAATTGGACTAAACTCCTATCATAAATCTTAAATCCACAACCACCCATTAATACCCAATCTGGCAGCTTGTGCATTCAAATTTATATATAATGATCTAACCGTTAGATAAATCCCAAATTTTAACCATATATTCTAGACATCCCTATACAATATCAGTAAAAATTTTAGCATCAAAAAATCTCTATATCATGAGATATCAAAACATTCATTCAACCCTTCAATATCTGAATTGTTGCAGAAATCAGTCTTACTCAGACAGCTCATGCAAAACAATTTATATCTCATAAACCACAAGTCTAAAATTCACCAAATTTTAACCCAGCAGCCTCAACATCCCAAATATCATTTGTACCAAATTTCATAATTTTATAAGCATCCTAACTATTTATTTTTCTCAAATTTCAGTAGCCAAAATTCAGAATTCAACCTACAGACAGCCTGTGTTCAACAATATATTTCTCCAAATCCAACCGTTGAACAATCACCAAATTTTAACCATAACTTCCACACATACATACCTCAAACATATCCAAAAATCAGCCATAGATGTTGAGCCAAACTCACCTGGACGGAAGAGAAACATGCTGCCCTGCTGAACCCCTTTTTCTGCTACTGTTCATCTCCTTCTCCTTCTTCCTTTCTTTCTTTCTTTTCCTTTTTTCTCTCTTTCTCTCTTATTCCAGCCCGTATGAAGAAGGAAACTGCTGGTTTCCTTTGTTTTTTTTATCTCATTTTAAGTCATTTTTATCTCTTTTTATTGGTTTGTCAAATGGTGATTGGAGGGGGCTTTTAAATGACATCATCATATGTCATAATTAAGCATTTTCCTTCATTTTCTTTTCTTCTTTTCTCTACTCATTTTCAATTCAATTTTTAGCAATATTTATTCATATTTTAGATCATTATAATTATTTTCTTAACTAGACAAGTCGGCCAAAAATCACCTCTGAAGGCGAAATGACCAAAATGCCCTCCGTTTGGCTTAACGGGTCAAAATTGTCTGTACCGATTGAAAAGTTTTTCTAATTATTTTCTTGGCATTCTAATGCCATAGGAACCTCAATGACCCTTCTCTGGAGTCCCAAAAATTATTTTATGAATTTTTACCCGGGTCTAGGGTTCCTAGTTGCGAGAACCGCAACTTCCCTCCGGTTACCCGTCGCTTGGGCACCGGCTCATTTGACTTGGTTGTATTTTATTTCTAAAATTTTTACTAAATTTTTCTTATTAATATTTGAGTTAATTATGGTCCCTCACTTTAATTTAAATATTTTTCCGGACGTTCTAGCTGTCCGGACCGACACCGGTCACCGGAACAGTAGAATGTACGGAGTTGCTACCGGGAGGATATTACAAAGTTTGTGTTTTTTATTATTGTTTTATTAAAGTTTGTAAGGATGTTATGGGTATTTGATTTATGGAGAGATTTTTGAGGTTTGATGTTTAAAGGGGAATATGTACCTTTGGCAGCCATGGAAACTCCTTGAAGATAGTTTATTTTTGCTTGTAAATGGTAAATTAAAGGATTGATTAAATGTTTATGTGTGTAGGAAATTGTTTGGGTGAAGTATACTTAGTATATGTGAATGTGTATTGAAATTTGAAGCTTGGAAATTAATGGAATGTAATGCATGAATCGGTAGCTTGGTTTGGTGAACCATAAGGATGTTATTTCATGTTTTGACTATGGAATATTAATGTTGAATTGTGATAGTTGTTATGGCAGCTTGGGTATATGTGTGATGGTGTAAGGTTGGACATATAAATGAGCATGAATAGGTGATTAAATTGTTGTAATTGAGTTTGACAAATTCTGCACTTTATAGTGTATGTTGAGTGTGATTATAAGCTGCCAAAATGATCAATAATATGTGGTAAAATATGTTTAGGTTATGGTACGAACCAAAGTTGACATGAATGTGGAGTTTGGTAATGCTAAAAGTGACCTTTGATGAGAAATGAAGGAAATGCAATAGGGCAGTTTGTGTTTTGGGCTTAGAACCCTAAGAGTGGCGCTCCAATTGGTATGAGACCAATTGCAGGTGAAACTAGGCACAAAATGTGCCAACTTTTATGAAGGAAGCTTGCCAAAATTCTACTTGTAAGGTAACTTGAAAAGTGACCAAATCCGGATTAGTGCAATTAAAGGCCTGAAAATTAACCATTTGGGCAGCAGTTAGTATTTTGGCCATAACTCACTCAAAACAGGTCCAATTGACCTGAAATTTTGACCATGAATAGTTAAGACATATATCTACAACTCTTATGAAGACACCAAAGCCCAGAAAGGACCATAAGCAAGTCAAACAGCTTACAAAAGTTCGGGTCCAAAAACTGGCCGAACCAAAATTGACCTAAAATGACCTAAAGTGACCAATTTTAATGCATTTTGACCAGCAACAGTAAAATGACCATAACTAGGTCTAGTAAACTCAGAATGACCTAAAATTTTGCCCCGCGTGCAATAAGACATAGATTTACAAGTTTGTAGTTTTGACCGAAAACCGAGGGAACTAGGTCGTCCGGCTAAGTCAAACTAGTATCCCGGAATCCAACAAATTGCAATAAAACGCAATATATATGGAAATGAATTTGGTAGCATGTACCAACCCTAAAAGACTATCAAATGTGACATATTGGTAACATTAAAACTTAATTTACCTAGACTGTATCGAGGGTTGACATTTTAGGTTGACTAAGGAAATAATAGAATTCAGTAAATTAATTATCAAGCATTATCGTTAGAGATAGTTTGAATGAGTACTGAAACACTTCAAATTGTGTTTCTCAGTTAGCAAGGACTCAGGGAAGGGGAAGGAAACACTGAGTCAGAGCCAAGAGACAGTTATCAGAGGTTTGTGTACAATTAGTTTTTAACTGATTTTGTTCTGAATATTTCATATGATTAAATGACATATTTTTCTTATGAATTATGTTTAACAAGCATTGGATTTAATTCAATGATTATTGAAATTGTTATAGTATGTATGAATTTAGCTTTGTGAAATGGTATTTCCACAAGTATTAAGCATTGTTATGGATTGAATAAATTATGTTTTGGAATATTATGATAGAGCATATTTTGAATTATGATGGTAATTTTCATGGAAAAATACAAATTTATGATTTGAATTGTGACGAGCATAAAATTATTGGATATTGGAATTGACTTTGAATCGAATTATATTGTGATTTATGCTCACTAAAAGGATTGTGATATTGTTTTATATCTCACTATAGATGCTTGACTAGGTTATTACCCATCTCTCTCATTTATTGAGAAGACAATGGAGTTAGTTGTGTTTTGATTACCATGGTGCATGCACAGGCTTAGATTTTCCTCTGATTTGAGGTTAGATCTAAGTTTTTTTTTATCATTATGGCCCTTGCGGAAGATTCATTATTGTGGTGTGTACTGTGCACGATGATTCGACCTCCCCGACCATAGGGAATTAGAATCTGATTCGACCTCCCTGACCATAGGGAGTTAGAATCACTTCGAATATGGCCCTTTCAAATTAGTCTTGCATAGTTAGTGAGATAAAGAATTATTTTTGAGATAAAGAATGATTTTTGAGCTAAAGAATGATTTTTGAGATAAAGAATGATTTTTGAGATACAGCATGATTTTGAGATACAGCATGGTTTTTGAGATACAGCATGGTTTTTGAGACACATAATGTTTTTGAATAGTAAAGAATTGTGATTTCAATTAGGATTTATGTATAATTGATTTTGTTGGAATTACCTTAAAGGGTTAGTTATGATTTGATAAATTGAATTTCGTGATCAAAGTCATTTTATACAAATGATTCACATTATTGGCAATGAATATTTTGAGTTTTGGAATTTGATGAGTATTCAGATTTCCAAATTGTTTGCTGTAAATTTTATCAAAGTATATTGTACTATATTTTAAATTATAGTTGTGCACCACTAAGTTCACCACTCAGCGATAGCTTTGTATGCTATCGCAGGTAAAAGGAGCATAGAGCAGTGAGTAAGTTTCTTTGAAGACACATTCAGATCAGCTCCAGGTATATCATAAGTATACCCATGTACATAGGTTTTGATGTATGCATGTAATAATATGTATGTAAATTATTTGAGCAGTTGTATAAAAACTCTTGTAAAATATTTTGGTATGTAATTAAATGTAAATTATTGTAAATGTAAATTTGGGATTTCATTTATCTGAATAGTTTTGTAATATTAATTTTGAGTCTTGTAATCAATGAAATGTTTCTTTTATGAGGAGATTGATTTGATTATTTAAATTTGAATTATGAGTTCAAATGAAGTTATTGAAGTTGTATTTGAGAAAACATATTGAGAGTGTGTTCTTTGCAGGTTTTGAAGAACTGTTTTCTCAAAATACAACCGGCACTTTGCCGAAATCTTGAAAAAAATTTTATAATACCAGATTTTAATCGATGATTTAAATTTCATGAAAATTATTTTAAAATCCCTTGTAGTATATTTAATGGATTATCGGTAGGCGAAGTATGGTAATTCATTAGGTGTACTACGGGATCGTGTTATGCCTTACAGGGGAGTAGGGTGTGACACCCATGTACATAGGTTTTGATATATATATGTAATAATATGTATGTAAATTATTTGAGCAGTTGTATAAAAGCTCTTGTAAAATATTTTGGTATGTAATTAAATGTAAATTATTGTAAATGTAAATTTGAGATTTCATTTGCTTGAATAGTTTTGTAATATAAATTTTGAGTCTTGTAATCAATGAAATGTTTATTTATGATGAGATTGGTTTGAAAATGAATTGATTATTTGTTGAGATTTGAATTGTGAATTGAAATGAAGTTATTGGAGTTGTATTTGAGAAAACATGTTGGGAGTATTTTCTTTTGCAAGATTGAAGAACTGTTTTCTCAAAATACAGCCAACACTTTGCTAAAATTTTGAAAAAAATTTTGTAACACCAGATTTTAATCGATGATTTAAATTTTACGAAAATTATTTTAAAATCCCTTGTAGTATATCTAATGGGTTATCGATAGGCGAAGTACAATAATTCATTAGGTGTACTACGGGATCATGTTACATCTTACGGGGGAGTAGGGTGTGACAGCTACCCTGAGAAAAATTGGAACTATGTGTGTGTTATAGTTATGTGCATATGATGGGTATGTGATAAGTGCATAATTTATTAATTTTACTCACATTTAGTGTTTCTAGTGTGTTTTTATGCATAATTTAGTTGATTAAAGTATAATTATCTATTAGGCATATGTTTAGAGAGTTGTTCAAATAATTGTGTTAAATGAAGAAATTTTCAACATTTGCATTAATTTGACTCTTGCTGTATTTTTCAGGGTTTTGGTGAAGTCCTAGAACATAGAAGTGTGGAAGGAAACTTGGAAAGGTGGAAGGATTGAGAAGCATTGTTGATACAAAGTACACGGGTCATGTAAGCACAACCACAAACCTGTGTAACATTCTGCCAGAAGAAATTTAGAGAATCGAGGAAGAAATAAAGTACACGGGCCGTGTAACTTGACCTGTGTAAATCCTGGAGACCCGTGTGACCTTCTGTGCCAATGCAAGACAAACCCATTCAGCTCCAGTAAGTTACAAGGCCCTGGGTGTCACACCCTACCCCTCTGTAAGGCATAACATGATCCCGTAGAATACTTAATGAACTACCAAACTTCACCTACCGATAACTCATTAAGTACCTTACAAGGGATTTTAAAACAATTTTCTTACATTTTGGAAGTGGTGAGCATTTTGGTAGGAATTAAAAACCATTTATTCAAAGTTTAAATACTAGTAAAAATTTTTGTCCATTTTAATTTTGCCGCAAATTTTATAAAAATTTTGACAGAGTTCCGTTTGTAATTGGAGAAAACAGTTCTTCAAATACCTGAGAAAAATACTTCCAAAAATTTTTCACAACTCCCAACCTCCAATAAATCTCAATCAACTCAATTCAAATCACTTCAAAGTAATTCCACAATACAAATCAAAATTCATCATCTCAAAATATTTAATACTTCATTCACAAGGCAAAAAACATGAAATTCACATGTACAAATATTAAATTTACAGAAGGAAATCCAAAAATAATATTATTACAATTTATTTACAACTGCTCAACTTACATTGATACATACAACATTATTATATTTACATCAAAATTAACTACAAGGGTATAAAATAATACCCGTACAAAAAGACCAGAGTAGTCTTCGATTTAATAGCAGCTCACTCTGCTGCTTTCTCCTTGCTCTTATCTGCGACAGCAAAATAAGCTATCGTTGAGTATAAAAATACTCAATGGTGCACAATAAAAATTTAAAATAAAATACATAAATCATTCATTGGTGAAACACAATTTAAATATTTCTCAAATTATCAAAGCTCATAATAACACAATTTAGTCAAACAATTTCATAAACACAGTGTTGCCAAAGTCATACATAACTTAAGCCATGACACAAAATTTTCGATCAATGCCGTGTTATACACCACGATAAAGCAATCTACAACCCCATCAATCGAAATCAATGAGGGAGGTGGCTAGCTAGCTAATGGGTACTCATCCGATCTCAACCTCAACTGGCAAGCTAGAGAGAGAGGAAAATAAATGATCTCAACCCCATAAATGGAGGAGGAATAATGTGATACTGTCATGCTAAGTGTGAACATAAAATCAATTCAAAACAATTTATTCAAATAATTTACTGGAAATCTGGTAAATTTTCAAATTCATATTCACAATCATAAGTGGCAACACAATTCATAATTAACTCAAAGAAAATCAAATTTTTAAGAATCATATATTTAAACAACAATTACTGTGCACAGACCTGACGTGAGCCGCCTCTAGACCTTGACTCAGTCTCTCAGAGCTTCCAAGTCTTGTTCAGCTGAAACACACAATTTCACAGTGTTTCAGTACCATAACTTAGCATAAATTCAAAAATAAATTTCACTTCATTTTTACCTAGCTTTAATGTGCTAATTTCGACGTTCTCAAAGTTTTTGTGTTTCGGGTTACTATTCACTACACTATTCAAGTCAAATTGTTGACTTTTTAAGGCTTAATAGGTATGAGAACTCCAACTTCACCCACATACCACATTTTGGTCATTAAATTTGTTGGTTTTGGTCATTTTCTCAAAGCTTAAATCCTTTTGGCCAAATTGTCAAATTTTTAGTTTTGGTGCTCCAAGTTGCACTGTTCCATTGGTAATTTTACTGTTGGAATTTGACAAAACTTCCTTCAATAGAAAATGTTCCTTATTGTCTTAAGTTTATTATCATTTTTGAATCACTCAAATTGGAGTTTTTTAGCTCAAGTTATGGCCATTTGAACTAGGGTTGCCGGATTGGACACAACCCAGATTTTCTGGGCAAATTTTGGTGCTGGCAGATTTGAGTCACCAAATTGGGGTGGCCAAATGGCTTGGTTGCTGGCAGAATTTGGACTTGTGTTCTTCATGAAAGTTTTAGGTTTATATCCCATCTAACCACTGGTAAAATTTCAGGTCAATTTGACCTGCCTAGCTCGAGTTATGACCAAATGAACAAACATTGTTCATTTAGTCAATTTATACAGTGGCAGACTGCTCTTATTCAACTTTGGTCAATTTGTTCACTAGGTTTTGGTCACTTTTTGGGCATGGTTCCTAAATGAAAATTGTGTCATTTTATGTCTATTTTCATCCCCAATTGGTACCATATCAATTGGACTTGTAAAATTTCAGTTTTGGTCCTTCAAAGTTGACTTGGTCATGCTGCCAGCAGCATGACCATACAACCTCCGAATTTAACTTAATTTCCAACCATTCCCACACAACTCATTTGGTTATAATTGACCATTTTTCACTTCACAATAAGTCAAAGATATCATTTATTCATTTCTCACATTTTTGGTTTACAAACCCTAATATTCAAAACCCTAACTCATACATCTCATGCATTTAATCACAATTAGTGCTCTTAATCCTAACCATTCAACTAAATAAGGTTTTTAAACTCATTCAAATCCATCAAACCATACAAAATCATACTCCCCTTCAACAGGCCAAAATTTCATTTTGGTCCTCCCCCCATATTTTTATTTCATTTTATTAGTTTCTAAGCTCATTTCAACAACTAATTATGCATTTAAAATGGAAAATAACAAGGTAACATACTAACCTCTCTTAAAACTTCAAATCTCTATCTTTTGCCCTTCTTTCTTCTTGTAATCTTCTTCTTAAGTTGCAATAACAAGCTCTAGTAAGGTTTTTAGGGGAGTTATGAAGATTGAGTGAAGGAATTTAAGCTTAAGTGTAAGCTTAAATGAAGAGTTTTCATGGAGGAAATTGGGAGTGAGTGAGGCGGCAAAGAGAGGAAGAAGAAAGAGCTTTCTAATTTTTTTTTCTTTTCTTTTCTTTTATAAATTTTGGCTTATGGAAGACCATAAAAATCTAATTTAATAATTTAATTAATTAATTTTTTTATGGCATCATGCATGAGGTCATGCATGATGTCATCACCTTTTTACTTTTTCATTTTCCTCTTTTTTTTTTCTATTAGTTCTTTAATTTAATTCTCGATTCCGAAATTTTCTTTTCTAGATTTTATTTGACAGTTAGGTCAGGAGTTAGCTTTAGGGGTCAATTGACCAAATTGCCCATCGCCGGTTCATCCCGGTTTGCAAACAATTCCATATTTCTTCCGACTCCCTGAACTAATTATTTGACTGGCTTAATGGTTCTTTTTCATGATTTTCTCTTTTCCACTGTGTTCATAAGGGTCCTAAGGACCGCAACGTCACATTTTACGGTTCGAAATTTGAGTTTAAATCGACTTTGCAGTCGTTCCCGAGGAGGTCACCCATCGCTATGACTCTCGGCTCGTTTAACTTCTTATGTTCTGTTTTTCTTATTTATACTTAACTAATTCAACATTACTAATTATTTGTGTTTATGGTTTCTCTAGTTGTCTTAAGTATGGTTCTAATCCCCTTAATTGTCCAGACCAACACCGGTCACCGGAACAGTGAAATATATCAGGCTATACAAATAGGGGTGTTACACTGGGCCGGGTAGTGATACACGGGCTATGTATCCATCGACAATCAGTTTCCTGATTTTGCTCTAGTTGCAATTTTTGACATAGACTCTGAAAACCTAACCCTAGACCATTTATTATAAACAGAAGAGGCAGCAGCCAACACAAGGACACACCATTCAGCAGCCTCTCGATCTTAAAAGCACCTTTATTCTCCATTCTTTCTTTTTAGATTTCTTCTTTATTTTTCTTCAATTTTTCTGTAAGCCATGAACATGAGTGGCTAAGTTTTTAATTCAGTTCAAGGGATTCAAGTTCTTTTGCTTGATTTGTGAGATCAGGTTCTTAATTTAATTTATGTCTTTTTGAATATCTATTATTTTCTGATTTCATTGTCTTTGATCTATTGAATGATTTGCTAAAAAGGCCTATTGGTTAATTGTTTGATGTGATCAATTGCTAGTTCATCTTCATAATCCGTATTTGTTATGTAAGATTGAACATGAGTAGCAATTAGGTTTTATTGATTATGATCCCAGTTTTCGATAATAACCTAAGGAAATAATAGGGTAAATTAAATGATTTATGCTTCATAAATTATTATTCAGCTTAACTACTTCCTATTCTTAAAGCAGTTATTAATTTGATGAGGATTGCTTAATACCAATTCAGTTAATAATTAAAGTCAACAAGAGTGCTCGGCTCGAATTGATGAGTATAGGGAAGTCAAGGGTTTACCTCGCTGTTTGGTAAATCTACATTAAGTATTCAATAAGATATAATTGTATTTCTTTTGTCTATGATCGAATTAATGCATTGGAATGCGAATTACCTTGGACTGAAATCTGTTTAATTTGAGAGTTTCATATTTAATTTTAATTCTTAATTTCTGATTTCTTCTTTGGATTGTGAATTACACCCCCCCCCCCCAGCCTTTGTTTTTTTTTTTCCATTACACAAGTGCATGAAATTTAGTAATTCAGTCTCTAGGGTTCGACCTGGACTTACCACTTATTGCAGAAAATATTTCATTATTGGTAATTTCAGTCAATTTAATTTCTAGTGGAATCGACAACCATCAGTATGGATTAGATGAGTAGTCACGGCTTAAGCTAGTCTTGCTAGAACTCGATCCTTATGGATATAAAAATTTAGGGCAAGGCACAGTTTTGAGTTGATATCGCTGGCCCTCGCACTAAGGTTTAAGTGAAAGTTCAACTTGAGTTAAGCTCGCTGGCAATATTTGGATTGAGAGAGTTGTTATAAGGGATCGGCTCCCATATTTATGCATGAATAGGATACACTAGGTGCATGCATAGCTCCAAATTATCCTCTTGTATGGATATTGGGTGAATTGTTTGTTATATGTGTTGGTTGTGTATTTCATGGTAGAATTGCACTAGTTTTAAGTAGTTATAGAAATTGCACGTATAATCTATATCTAAATTCACTAAGTCAAATGCTCATTCTTGTTCAATATTTTCCCTAGGTTACAGGAGAAGCAAATTTTATTTTTAGAGTCTAACCTATATTTTCCTCCATATGTTGTTACATTGCTTAGTTAAAAAATTTTATTGTGTCTATTTATTTATTTTCTTATTTATTTAATCATTAGAGGTTCGTGATCACACTAGTGTATAAACAAATTATATAATAATATTTTTATATTGTTGTTTTCTATTTTTTCTTTGGCCTAGAGTTTTGGGCCTAGTTATGAGTTTAAAAATAGTAAAGCTTACTATGGGTTTCGGGGCTTTTGTGCTGACCTAAGTCCTAGTGCCGGTCTGGCCCATAAAGTTAGGTCGTGACACCATTAATGCTGAAAATGGGCCATGGTACAAAAGTCTTTATGGTAATATTGAATCTAAAGACTCTAATTACGACAACTCTTATCTAAGTCCTAGTCAGAATTCTTTCTGACTTTTAGTACCAATCTCTGAGTTGGTTCACATGAGATGTCACCTGTATTATTTTCTTTATTTTTCTTTTTCAAAGATGCCTGTACTAAAAGTAAGTCATATTTGTCCTAAAAGAAAAAAAAAAAAAAAAGCGATGTTAGTGGATGTACTACATCACGTGAAGATATTCTATTTTGGCTTGTCTGTTTCCCTTCCTCTCCTCTAGATGAGAGGAAGTTTGTATCAATTTTATTCAGAATGAAATAACAACCAGCACTTTATCTCTACATCTATGGCTTGTTAAATTTCCTCTTTTCTCATGAAAGTCTAATATTATATCTTATTCATATATCCCCTCGCTAAAGAATGAGTATAATCTATACTTGCCTTTGTTGAGAATCTTGTGTAATAGAAAATACTCGATCATCGATCCTTTGCTACGATCTTCTTAAGTTAGTTTTATATAACAATACAAGCTAGACAAAGATTCTATAACTAGGTTGGAGGATGGCGTAGGTGTTAAGCAAGCCATACTTGTTGGGTTTTCTCCTTACTCATCATATCTATAATTGTAGGTAGATCTTGAATTTTTATGTTGTCTTCTTTTATTTAATGGAGTTTTTACGTGTTTTTATTATTGAAATATTTTATATTTTTGGATAAGAGTACTCTACTTGTAGATTCTCCCTTAAATAAGATATTTAAATTTAAAAATTATCTGACGGAGCTCATAAAAGATCATTGAATTGAAAAGTAGAGTGTGCAGCTCGTTTATTGGCCTCTCTATATTCTTTGTCAATGCTATCAAATTTTTAAAATTTTTATATTATTTTTCGTATGAATAATTAGTTCCATTATTTATTCAAGATTGTAATATTTCTATGAAAAGAAAAAAGAATTCTCAAATTTTTTAATAGGAGTTTCGTGTGGTTAACCCAAACAATGGATCGTATTGAATTGAATGGGTTCGGATTGCCATTGAATTATTTTAAATTAAATTTAATCAATTTATCAATAATGATTTTTTAAGTTAAAATATTAAATTTTTTATGAATTAATTTTAATTATTATAATTAATTGGATAAATTCAAATCGTATAATTTAGATATTTATATAGAATTAAATTTTTAAATTTTCACATATTTTCTAATTTTGTGTAATTAAAATGAATTACCGATTGTTTTGGATCAAACGAGTTTGAATCCGATTAAAATTTACTATAAATTTATTCGTTAAAAGGATTAGTGTAAAAGGACGGGCAAGAATTTTCCTCGAAGGATTTGAGTAATCAGTTCCTTTTCCTATCTAAAGAATTATTTTAAAAAATAATAATATTAATTCCTTTTGGTGTCTGTGATATTATCTACAAAATTGATGGGTGTTACTATTATAAATTTAATTTTATATAAAAATAATAAATTTAATAAATAATAAATTAAATATCTATATTAAAATTCATGTGCTTATTATTTTAATTATATATAATTTAATTAATTTTATATGAATTTTAATATTAATAAAATCAATCTTACATAAAATTAAACATATATTACACCTACTCAAAATTAATTTGTGCAAACTGAAAAAAATACAATATTATCACTTTATTGTATAGAACTATCTTAAATACATCAATTAAATGATAATTCTTAATAAAAAAATTCTTCTAATTTCGAAAGATTTGAGAGCAAACACATTTTAAGTTTGATTCTTGTAATTAATATATTTAGAAATTTTTTGAATACATAATTTAAATGTGGAGCATGCACATTTAAACTCACCTAAGAAGTTGAATAATGAATTAATTAATTACTTTTAAAACTTACCTACACACATTATGTAATGACAAATTATACCACACTCCTACACTAAAAATTATACACTGTGTATAAAAATACAATTGAGTCCAACATTTAGACTTAAGAAAAATCAATAAAGAACATAATAGTTAAATATAGCAGTCTTATATTTAAAATTAAAGTAAAAAATGACGAATTATGAAATAAATAGTTTTTGACAAATTCAATAATTTGAGACAGGGTTAAGTCTTAAAATTAAGAAGGTGAAATTCTTAATTTTATGAGCAAAGAAACGCATGTAGCGATTGCACTAATTTACCTCATCTAATCACAAATACTAGAGAAATATATAAAGGAAATATTATAAGTTGGGGAAATTTTAAAATAACTAAAGTAGTTTGGACTTGAGTTGAAGGAAATAAGCTAAAAAATGAGTGATGCAATGGAAAAAATAGTAAAAAATTGATTGGAAATAAGAAATGCTGCATGTCACATGGTATGGTTTTATTGTTGTGATGGTTCCCTGCCAATTAAAATAAAATAAAATAAGTCATAGTAATAATTCAATTATTATTGTACCAAAAAAAATCAATTATTAAGTGTTTATTTTATAATATAAAAATTAAAATTTTAAACTTAATAATTACTTTTTTTAATAATTTTCAAAATGTAAAAAATACAACTTATGATCAAATTATAATATTAAATAAATAAAATATTATTAAAAACTCAAAATATATAATTAATCTATAACTTTTGTAAATATTATTTTTAAATTTTAGTTCAAAATAATGGTTTGTATATAAAAAATATTTTTTATAATGATTATTTATAAAATTTTTTTATAAAAATATTTTATTATTTAGTTGTAATATTAAATTATTAGTTTTGTATAACTATTTTCATATTTTAATAAGATTATAAAATTTAAAAAATAATTTTGTAATAGTAAATCATATTTTTTAAAAATAATTTAATTTTTTATTTAATAAAAAGAATATTTTTTATAGACTTTTTTTTTTATATACATCAAATATTAGAAAACGGGAAAATTATTTTTCAGAAAGTTTTCTATAAAATAAATGGGCCTACTAAATAAATATATATCCTAAAAATACTGAGATGAATATAAATTTTTTCATTCTTAAAACTTCGTTTGAAAAAAATTTAAATAAATTCTTATAAAATTATTTTTTATTTTTAAAAATAAAATTTATAAATAAAAAAATTATATTATTCATTTCAAATATTATGAAAATTGATTTAAAAAAATGAAAATTGTTGGATTTTAAACTGGGTATATATGTTAGAGATTTTCTAATAAAATATGAAAATTGTAATTTATAATTTATAATAACAAAATAAAATTCACAAAATATATTCAAAATCCTACTAAAATATATTTCAATTACTGTTTTCAAAAGCCTCATTTTTCTTTCATAAAATAAAATCATAGATTTATGATTAATTATTAAATATATTAAAAATATTAAAAAAATAATATTATTTTTTTATAAAAAATAAATTTTTTTATAATTATAAAAAATAAATTTTATAGCTAATAATTTTTCTATATTTACAGCCTCTACCTCTATCCTGCAAATTACGTTACAGAAACGACAACTAAACACTCGCAGTTCTCCTTGGTAAAAAAGGACTATAAAAGGCACTGATTAAAAAAAACCACACACACCGAAAAGAGACAGAGATAGAGGGAGAGAGAGAGAGAGAGAACAGCTGTTTCTGCATCTTCTGTTTCCTGACCTTTCCCCTCTATCTCTCTCTCTCTCTCTCTCGCTCTGCTCCCCAAATCACTGCTTTGTAGTTTCTGCATCTTCCATTGTTCTTGCTCCGTGCTCTCTGTTTCTTCGTACCATAATGGGTAAAGAAAAGGAAAAAGAAAAAGGAGACAAGAAGTTGTTTGTTGGAGTTGTAATGAACTGCGCTGCAGAGCTTAAGCTTCTTTTAGCAGCTCTTTTTATTCTTTGCAGTATAGCTACTCTTCTGCAGTTTATTCCTTCTCGTTTCTCTATCTCTACCTCTGATCTCCGCTTCTGTATCTCCAGAATCACCACCACAACTACCACTACCACCACCACCACCGCCACCACCTCCTCCATTGGTCACCCAGAAACGCCACTGAATTCCTCTCTTGCTACTCCTCCTAACCCATTACCCTCCTCTGTTCAGCTAGGCGAAGAAGTTCGTGACAATGGGGTTATTAAGAGGTTATTTAATCCTTATGGTGCTGCAGCTTATAACTTCATCACCATGGGTACTTACAGAGGTGGACTCAATACTTTTGCTATTATAGGCTTGTCTTCAAAGCCTCTTCACCTTTATGCAAAGCCCACCTACCAATGCGAGTGGGTTCCGCAACACTCCTCTACCGACAACTCCTCCGCTGTCCCCATCACCGCCGCTGCTTACAAGATCCTTCCTGATTGGGGATACGGCCGTGTTTACACTGTTGTTGTTGTGAATTGCACGTTTTCTGAACCCATCAACTCTAATAATTCAGGTGGGAAACTGTTCCTGCACGCCTCCACATCAGGCGGTGGTGACAGAAACTTCAATATTACAGACAGATTTGAGGTTCTTCAAGAACTACCTGGGAATTTGAACTTGACTGTATTCACATCGAAACCCAAGTACGATTATTTGTATTGCGGTTCTTCTCTGTATGGTGGTTTGAGTCCGCAGAGAGTCAGGGAATGGATTGCTTACCATGTGAGGTTATTCGGTGAGAGATCCCATTTTGTGATACATGATGCAGGTGGAGTACATGAGGAAGTGATGGAGGTTTTGAAGCCATGGATGGATTTGGGATATGTGACATTGCAGGACATAAGAGAGCAAGAGAGGTTTGATGGGTATTACCATAACCAGTTTATGGTGGTTAATGACTGTTTGCATAGGTACAAGTTTATGACCAAATGGATGTTCTTCTTTGATGTTGATGAGTACATTTATGTCCCTCCCAAGAATACCATCAAGTCTGTGTTGGATTCCCTCTCCGATTATAACCAGTTCACTATTGAGCAGATGCCCATGAGCAACAAGCTCTGCCTCTCGGCTGATTATGGTAGATATTACAGGTAAAATCATGTTGCTTTCTTTTTATTCATCCTTTTTTTCAATTTGGAATAATTTAGGTAATTTCTTGTGGAAATTGCTTTGCTAATCTGAATTTTAAGAATAATTTTTTTTTAAATGTTTTTATTATTTTATTTTAATTGAACACTCATGCCAAACTTTGATATTCAAGCAGAAAACAGAGCAAAATTGTAGAGTAAGATTTTTGTAAGATATTCTGGTTGCTCCACAACACACCCCACCCGCACACAACCCCACCCCCATTCTAACAATTTTCCTATTTGCATCAATTTTTATCTTTTTATCTTTTTTTTTTTTTTTTGAACTTGGAATTTACAAAAGTGAAATTGCTTGTTTTAAATGTTGACATGATTATCTCAACTTGAATGAGGAATGCAAGTTCATAACATTATTGGATTGTTTTGTCTGAATTAGTGTGATATTATTTGCAATCTTGTGGTGGTTGGTTGATTGGAACATTTGAGAGCTGCTGTTGAAAAAAAAAAGTGGAAAGGTAGAAAGAAAATAAATACAAGGTAATGTGGTGTGTGCATATTTGGAATTATTCTTCTGGTGTCGGTATTTTGATTCTTTTCTGTTGATTGTGTAAGGGCAGGTGGAAGTGGGATGGGTTTTGAAGGGTTTTATAGTAATCGTCTCTTATTCATATGATTAGGACCTTGTCAATTCTTTTCATTTTCTGACTTGGTGTTTGAGGGTCCTTTTATTTTAATGAAGAGTTGAAAGTAATGCTCAATTACGTACTAATTTTCTCTTCTTCATGAAAAAAGGCAAAGAACTATAGTGATCAAATTTATGTTCATTGTGGTAGTGAAGAAGAGATTGTAGTGATGAAATGAACTTCAAAAAACAGACAAAAGAAATTGATTAGACAAGTCGTGAGTGATCAATCGTGTTGGTGCTTATTCATCAAAAGAAATTACAATAATGTTTTTATATTGAGATTTGGTATGGATGGGGAAATATAAAATTTAAGATTGAGGCCATTTTTTGTTGGCACTTTTTGTGATGTAGACCTTTATATTTTAACCTAAATTATCACTATTGATTTTGATCATGACACTGCTGCTTGGATTTCATATAATCTCTCTAAGTCTGGCTTTTATTCTGAGAATCACTTTCATGTTTTAGATGCTTCATCCCCTTTTGACAAGTGTTTGACGGATACTAAATGCTTGCTAGATTTTGGTTATGTTGCAAATGAAACATAACAAAAGAAGGCAAAGAATGGAGTATTTTTGGTAAATGAAGTAATGTAATAAATGTGCATTTGTCATTGGAATGAATCTTGTTCTCTTTTGTAACATATGGTGTGCAATATGTGGTGATTTACAGGAAATGGGGGTTCGAGAAACTGGTATACAGGGATATCAAAAGAGGCATAAGGAGGGATCGCAAGTATGCGATCCAACCGAAGAATGTTTTCGCAACTGGTGTGCACATGTCACAGAACCTGGCCGGGAAGACTACACACAAGACAGAGAGCAGGATCAAATATTTCCATTACCATGGAACTATAGCACAAAGGCGTGAACCTTGCCGGAACTTACTCAATGTGACAGAGATAAACTTTGAAAACAACCCTTATGTTCTGGATACAACATTGCGAGATATTGCTTGGTCTGTGAAGAAATTTGAGCAGAAAATGATTGGCACGAGGTTAAAAAATACAAGGCAATGACAGAACATATATATAATAAATATATTTGTTCTTCATTTATTTATAGGATTTTTTTCACCCTTTTTTTTTCTTCTTTTGTTATTCATATTGATCTTTGAGTAGAACAGAAAATATTCAGGGGGTTTCCTTTATTTGTGTATGATAATATTTCTTTTGTTTGTGAATGATATAGAGAAACAGATAATATATGCTACATATGTAATATGGGAGGAGTTACATTCTTTTCTGTATATTTATTTTTCAATAATTTATGTTGTTTCTTTGTGAACGGTAGCAAAATTTTATTGATTGCTTTTCGGTGAAAGGGGCCTACCAATGTCACCACCAATAGGAGGTGGACAATGTGGTCTTGTTTGCTTGCTTTAGCTGGATGGGTGCTGCACTTTTTGGTTTTACCCTAATCATCATACCCACATGTGTTTATGGTTTGTTGGATGATACAGGTTTTTTTAGGTGGATTAGAACAAAAGTAACATGTGGTATTTGATTTTTGGTACTCGCAGGCTGTGATCTTAATTTGATCATTTTGACAAGTCAAGAGAGACATGTGGGTGACAGGAAACTATGATACCTTTTTATTTTCTCTTTTTTTTTGTTAAAAAAAAAAGAAAAATATTTGTCCCATTCCAATTGTCCCATCTTCTTAACTAATCCATGTGAAAAGCAGCCATGAATGATCAATGGGATGACTTTGTGGAATGAGGGTGAAAGTTGTTTAAAGTTACTGTAATATTGTCATAGCCCATATTGCTGATTCTGTTTTAGAATTTTCTTCTTCCTTTTTATTCTTTTGGTTTTTTTATTACAATTTATTATCCAAAGCAGCAGTTGCGTCCATTTTCTGTAATTCTTGTATTATGTAAAATAAGTTGGAATCCAATGACTATAAAATTGATTTTATTATTCAACAAGATTACTCTCTAATGTAAAGATATTCTTTTTAGAGAAAATGTTAGTCTTGATATGCATATACTTGCAAAAAATATCTTAATTATAGAATAAAAAATTATTTGCAAATAATTTATACAATATAATTTATATTTTGTATCATATGTATTAAAATATAAGTCTATTTGCTAAACAAATTCAAATTTTTTATTATTTTATTCAAATCTTTTAATTTTAAATAATTTAATTAAAAGTTTTAAAATTAAATACATTTCATTCGACTAGAGAAATTTCAAATTGAATATTTTATCACATAAAATGTCAAGTGATTTGATAAAATTTTTTAAAATTTCTTTAATTTTCAAAATTAAAAGACCTCAATAAAATAAGTAATCAATATAAATGTTTACATTTATTTGACCAATAAATTTAAAATATAAATTTTTATTTTAAAAAAGAAATAAAATTATTTGTTATTCATTTAAAAAATTCCATCAAATATGATAGTAGATCAATTTATTGTAATTGCAAGAAGAAAATTAATTAGTAAATAATAGAATTTTCATCGAGTTAAATTATTAATCCCGTGATATATATTATATTATATATAAAAGGAAAATTATTAGATTATATATTTGAGGGAAAAATAAAATTGGGTTGGTGGGTGGTCCATGGAGTCACGCGTTTAGGAATATGAGTAATGTTGTTGGGGTTATTAAATGGTGCCGTTTGATGCATGGAATAATGTCGTTGTAGAGAGAAATTAATGGCTACGATACCAAAACGGTAATGTGTGGACGGTGCTCATAAAACTTGTTCCAACTGTTGTTATATACTCTGCTACTTTTGCTAGTTTTTGTAATTCTTCATCTCCAGCTATTTGAGAGTGACCTTTCATGTTTAATCATATCATGTGCTTTCTTTTCACCTTTCCCTTTCATCTCTCTGTAATATATAATATTTGCTTCGTTTAACTTTTTTTTTTCAACATATTATGCTAAACAAGTAAAATTAGTTAAAATTGTTATTTTTTTTTTACTTTTTTTTTTCCACATTCCATAAAAGAGTGTGGATAATTAAAAAAATGAAAAGAAGAAAATTTAAAAAGATAAATTACTTTTTTATTTTTAATTATGTCAAAATTAATATGTGTGTTCTTTAATTTTTAAAATTCAATAATTTAATTTTTATATTTTGATTTAGTTAAATTAAATATATTTGTAAATAATATATATTTTTTTAATTTACTAGAGAAAATATAAAAATTAAATTATTGATTTTTGAAAAATATAGGGATATATACGTTAATTTTGACATAATTTAAAAATAAAAATAAATTATTTTAAAGAATATTTTAGCCATTTTCAAATAATTAATTAAAAATTAACAAAAAATTAGACAAAAACCTTCAATTTAATGGAGTTAGAATACACAGATTAAATTATTATTTTTAAAAATTACAAAACATATGCATTAATTTTGAATACGAAAAAGTAATTTATTCATTTAAGAATTAAAATAAAATGCATGGATTTGAAAGCGAGATTGGCATGCATGAATTTGTGGAGGGACTTTCAGTGAATGGAACTTATGGAGACGTTTCATCCTGTAGAATTTTATCATTATTTAAGATAAAATTTATTATTATTATTATTATTATTATTATTATTATTATTATTATTATTAGAGGTAAAATACAATTTAGTTTTTGAATTTTGGTAGAATTTATAGATTAATCCTATATTTTTAAAATTTAACTTCTTAATTTTTGATATTTTAATAAATTTACATATTAATTTTTACAATTAGAATTACACGTAAGTCACTATTAATTTTAACAAAAATAATCAAAATGTCATTTACTATATATTCTATCCAAAATAATTTAGTTTCTAAAATTTGGCAAAACCTATAAGCTAGTATCTAAGATTTAGTAAAACTTATAGATTAATTTTTATATTTTTAAAACACGCGTATTTAGTCATTAACATTTTAAAAAAATCTACAAATTAGCCACTATGTCTAATTTTTCATTAAAATTACTGTTAATTTTAGAAAATGATCAAAATACCGATCATTTATGAATTTTAACATGAAACAAAATAAGTTTTGAGGTTTTTAATTTATTAATAGTCTTTGATGCGAAAAAATTATAAATTTTAATTGTTTTAATTTTTGATTTTACAAATTAAAAAGTTGTAAATTACATGTTAAAATTTTTAATATAAATAATTAATTTTACAAAATAACAATTAATTACAAAATTAACTATTAATTAATAGAGTTAAATTTTACAAAATTAACAATTAAATTGCATTTATGTTTTATATTATATTATTAAAATGTAAATATGAATTTATAATTAACAAAAATATAAGGATATTACATTAATTAATTCATACTTTAATAGTTATAAGTATTTATAATCTAATCCTTATATGTTTATTAATTACAAAATATAAGGTCTTATTTTTAAATAATTTTAATATTTAAAGATATTTTGTAAAATATATGGGTGATTTTACAATGAATCAAAATTTTTAAGGACCCAAGTTATTAATCCAAATTTTAATAATTATAATTTATAGAAATTAATTTGTAAGTTTATTTAGATCTCAAGAAATAAATTTTTTTAGATAAAAAAATAAAATAAAAGTTATTTTGATTTTTTTTTCTAAAATAAACTGTTTGATTTGAGTGGTAGAGATTAATTTATAAATTTATTAAAATATTAAAAATTAAATAAATAAATTTTAAAAATATAAAGACTAATTTAATTTTGTGAAACTTCAAAAACTAAATTATAATGTACCCTATTATTATTGATTTCTTGCTTCTGTTACCGCACAAAACCCTCCTTATCATTCAAATTGTCCTATACATCTTCCCCAATTTATTTTTTAAATATGTTTATTTTATTTTAAGCAATGCTTCACTGGCGACGATTTTATTACTGATTTTCTAGTGCATGACAAATTCATGGTCGCAAACAACAGAGTATTATGAAAATGGTAGTAGGGTCACTGCACATGAGGCCAGGCCATGGCGTGTGGAATCAAGAATTTAGATGATTCCTGCATTTATATTAGTGTGTGTGCTGTATTTGGATTACGTTTCAACATTGCAAGCCCAGGCAGCCAGGAAAAAAGAGAGAAATTCCATTATTTTATTGAATCCTGAAAATTTAAGTTCAACTCCCTCTTTCACTTTTACATAAAATAAAAAATATAATTTTTTAAAAAAAATTATTTTAAATATAAATAATATTATTATGCTAAAATCAATTTTTTCTTTTATTAATTTTCATTTAAATTCTAATATTATTATTAAATATAAATAAAAAATAAAAAATTTTCTTTTATTAATTTTCATTTAAATTCTAATATTATTATGCTAAAATCAATTGATAATAAGCATTTTTACCATTAATTGCATCCAAAAACTAGAAGCAAACTCCAGAAACTTCTTTTGTTTAGAGTGAGCTAACTAATTAAAGCCAAGTTAGGTAGTTATTGCTTTAGTTACTTTTTAGGTTATAGTAGGTGATATATATGATTATTATCTTTAATTTATCAAAATCTATAGGTAGAATATTGTTTTCCTATTGATTTATGACAATTATATCAGCTGTACATTTTAGGTGAATTTTCTATAAGGGAATATGGGTTTATAATTAATCTTACATAACTAACTAATAATTGCATGAGAAGACAATTAAAGTTCTAATAATTTTCCCCATCTAAATTCTGTATTGTTGGACCACTTGTTTTTAACCAGTTTTATGTTAATTTTATGGTACTTTGTTAATTTAATTTTATTTTCAATTTAATCTTAACTTGATATTTGTTTCAATTTTAGTGATTAAAATTTTATTAGGTGAAAATATACTAAAATTTTAATATATATTAATTAGTATACAAATTTACATTTTATTAATAAATTTCATATTTTCGATAAAAAATTGTAAATTAAAAAATTTAATTCAATTTAAATAATTTATTGATTATAATTGATTTAATAACTAAAATTTAAATTAATGTCAAAAAAATGAAATTGATAAAAACCTAAAATTTTATCTAAAATTGAAAATGCATGTAATTTTTTTTTTCATTTATCTTAAAAACTATGCACTTAATTAAGCATCAATTAAATTTAAAAATAAGATTTTATTTTAATTATATTAATTTTTTTTAAAGGGAGTCATTATATTTTGAATTCGTAATTTCTTACGGTAAAAAATAGATGTTGAACCACAAATTACTAATCCAAAGAAAATTTTAATCTTAGATAATAAAATCCAAATACCATTTAGGCTTCTATAAATATGATTACATTAAGACACATGATATTTTCAATCATAGGGAATTTTACTATTTGATATTTGGGATTGTAACATCATGAATTTTTAAATAATTAATTTATATGTAAATTATAACATTTTATTTTATTATATATTATGAAAATTTATTTGAAATTTTTTGGATTTGAAAAAATCAGGGTCGATTTTTGGGGATAATAAATTTTATCGATTTTTAAAAATTAATTTAAAGACTATGTAGCTGATTAAAAATTTTATTTGGACTCCACAAAAATTTTTTAAGTTTTTGGTAATTTGTTTGAAATTTTCAGGCCTCGTTTTTTATCCCAAGATAGAGTAAAAAATTTAATTTGGGTACCTTCGAACTGACCGAATCTAACCAACCGAATCGACCCAGATCAATCAAATCAAATTGGTCCACTTCTTCTTTTTCTTCCCCTCCCTCACTCGTTTCTGCCACCTCTCTTCCCCTCTCATTTTCTCTCTCCTCTCCTCTCCTCTCCCCTCCCCACCACCAGCCACCACCTCCCTTCCCTTTCCCAGTCGTCAGCACTTCACCTGGAAGCCTCCCCGCAACCGGCTGCCGCTGGATCACTAGAAAAATGCGACCAAACCTCCCTTCATGCACAGCGCAATGCTTCATCTTTCTGGCCAAAACTCTACCGATCTAGTCATTAATCGAACAGGGTCCAGTCTGAATCACCTTCTACACTTCTAGATTTATTATGAATATGTGCATTGAGGCCGTGGGAAACCCGATAATAAAAAAATTATATGACTGTAAGATATAATTAGAGGCATAGAGCTAAATTATTAATTCTGTGGCATGATCTTGAAAAAAGAATAATAACATATTTTTAGGAAATTAATCTAATTAAATTTAAATAAAATTTTGTTTTGTTTAAATTTAAAAAGGGTAGTTTTTAAATAGACCTAATTAAGTTTAATTGGGCCCCATGAGCCTAAGAAAGCATAGTTAGAAATTTTAAATAGAACCCATTTAATTTATTTTCTGAAAATTAAATCTCCCACTTGGCCCCACTCTCTTCCTCACTCCTTATTTGTGCCGCCCCATTTCTCTCTCTTCCTATTGGTTGAAACACCTCACCCCTATCCCAGTCTTACCCAAATTCCCTAATCCCAATTGTTTAAGTTATCTGAACCTTATCACCCTAGGACTCCAAACCCTACCACACCTCTTTTCCTCTCTCATACAAACTCTTTCTCCCACTCGGCCCCACTCTATTCCTCACTTCCTATTGGTGTCATCCCCTCTGCTTCTTTTTCCTATTGGTTGAAATTCCGCAACTATATCTCAGTCTCACCCAAATTCTCCAATCTCAGTTGTTTAAGTTATCTAAACCTTATCACCCTAAGACTTCAAACCCTGCCACACCTCTCTCCCAAAACCCTATAAATACCTTAATGGGGTAGGGAGGAAAAAAAAAGGAAAAAAGAAAAAGGGAAAAAAAAAAAGAAAAAGAGGAAGAAAAAAAAGAGGAAAAAAAAAGAGATTCAGAAATATTCAAAAAATTCAAAGCTATTTAGAAATATTTTAGAGCTATAGGAAATTTATAGATATTTAAAACTCTTTTAGTTCTTTCTTGCTTTTTTTTCTTTCCTTCAAAAAGATTTTCATGCAAGATTTCTTGAAGGTTTATTTTTGTTATTTTCTTTTCAAGATCTATGCCACGTAATATTTAATTCTATGTTCTTTGTCTTTTAATTTATCTTGCATGTTCATTTGGATTATGTAATCATTTTTAATTTGAGGGGATACACAACTCTGCACATATTCAGTTTTCTGTCTCTTAGGTTTTTATTATTTTCTATTATCTTATGAATCTGAAAAAATTTAAAAAAATTATATTCATATTGTACACAAAATTTTATTAATTTTAGGCTCAAGAATCATGGAAAAAAGCTTTTGTACTTTATAAGTTGTGGGTGTTTGAAGTTAGGGTTCCTACAAAACCCGATTTATAGCATACCCGACTTGTGAAGCTCATCTCTCTTGTTTATTAATATTTTTGTGCAAATCTAGTGTCTATAGTTAATTTCAGAATCTTATGAATATTTTTCAATTGGTTTCATATTCATATCTGTTCTGGTTGATGAGTTATGAATTTTACAAAAAAGTAGTGTGATTCTGTCACTAAAAAAAGTTATGATTTGTGTAAATTATTCGGCTAGGGTTTTGTTTGGTCTATAAATTTTATGATCTTGTATGATGTTTTTCTGTATTCTGTAATTTTTTTCATGATTTTTAGGCATGTCTAACTATTTTTCAAAAATCAGATTTCTTATTACTGTCAATCTGCCAGAATATAGGAATCGAATGTTTATGCATGTTCTTATGTGTTCTTGGGTTCTAATTGATATTTGATCTATTTTTTTGTGTTATTTTAATTCAAAAAATGTTATGAAGTGTTTGGAATATATCAGAAGACTTGGACCCTTAGGTAGTTGTAACTAATTAGGAATCTTAACCCCTTAAGAGACTAGAGTTAGAATCCAATGCAAATTGTTATTAATATTTTCTTATTTTCTTTACTTTCTTTAAGTTTTCTTTATTTTTTTTACAAATAAAATTGGTAAGTAGCCCTAAGGTAAGTATCAAAGAGAGTATTTACATTGAGTTAAACGGGAATAAGCCAGGGATATTATTGCCATACTAGAAGAGAAGGCCCTTTTTTTAAGGGTAGCTTACTTCAATGGCAATTGCAATTACCAATAAGTAAGCAATCCTGAATTCCTAGAATAACTGTTGGCATGAAGTTATAGTAATAATAGGGTTTTTATTTGGTAAATTAAAATTAATTTTGTTTTTAATTTAACTGACTTTTGCATGTAATTAATTTAAATAAATACTTGGTAAATTAAAATTAATCTTGTTTGTAAATTAAATTAAGCTTAGCATATAAAATAAATTTAATTTAATACTTGGTAATTGTAAAATAAATTAGCATGTTAGAAATCTTTATTAGGTTGTGTTTGTTTGGGCCTTATGTGATATTAGAATAAATTACATACGTACATAATTAATTTAGTTTAATTATCCATAGGGTAACTTGGTAAAAAATTAATTAATTAGGTTAAATAGAAACTTATGGTTGTTTGAAATTGAATTTGTTTATAAATTAAATTCTTAATAATAAATTAATTTTAGCCATCCGGTAAATATAATTTAAATGATTAGCCCCATAGATAGAAATTACTTGTGCATGAAAACTGTTTGTAAACAATAACCCTTTTGTGAATTACTTACGTGTGTATGATTAGAATTGCATTTTTAGGATAAAGTTTAATAGAGGAATAATAAACAAAACTTCTAAAAACATTAGTAGAAGACTGACACTCGAATTAATGAGGTTAGACCAGGCGTAAGGGGTGCCTAATACCTTCCCCTTACATACCTACTATCCCGAACCTAGACATTGAGCTATAGTAATGACGGTTGTGGAAACTTTGTAAAGAGTAAGTTGCCATCCATGACCCTCGGAAGAAACACTGAATATGTCCCGGTTATTACCCAGGTGGCAACTCCTGTTTATCTATGCATTTGTGGCATAAATCCTTAGTACTGTAGTAGTGTTATAGAAAGACGGTACTTACCAATGGTTCGATTCTATTAGGATTGTATAAAGTACATGTCTAGGAAATACTGTTTAAGGAGGTGGTACTTAAGTGAGACCATTGTGACTCCACCATCCTTCCTGTGCATTACCTGGTGCATTTTATATAATTCTAGTGGATGATATTTTGCCTCATGCCTTACTATGACCCCCCACCTTATAGTTTGGTGACTCCATTGGGGACTAAATGGATAGTTACTCCAACAAGTTTTTCTAATATTATTCCTCTGTTAAACCTTTTGCATACACTACACTATCACACAGATCACCCTTACCCTTTTTAGCCCCGCTTGTACTAGGCAATGATACCATAGTTCCACTCAAGCTATGACAAATTGGTGAATGCTAGCACCCCATGCCCACACCTTCGAGTATAAAAAGGATCCACAGCTCTGACCATTGTGCTTAATGGACAAGCTCTCGCATGGGTGACCCTTTTCCTACCCGATGAAGCCCATGAGCCATAGATTTCATCCCTAGGTACCCCGTAGATTTTTGTTGTGCTGGATTTTTAACCTTACTGTTCAAACCATAAGTTCTAGTGATAGTTGAGATGAACTTAGGCCTATGCATAAACCCAATGTGTGTATAAGCCCAAGTCTATTTCAAAACCCGTGTTAAGCAAGAGGATGCTTACTTACAGTTAAACTTTAAGGATATAAATCCTTTGTTTATGAGAAAAGGATTGTAACATCCCCACTGTACATATTCTGTACGTTCTATTGCTCCAGTGGCCAAATAACAGTCTAGGCAAGTTAGGATGTCTGGAATTACACTTCGGTGATAGTGAACAGACATATAATGATGAAATAAATAAAAATAAAATATAAGAAAAATCAAAGAAAAATGAAAGAGAGAAAATGAAGCTAAGTTAAATGAGCCGGCACTGCAGCGATGGGTGACCGCACTGGGAAGGCCGTTGCCAACCACAAGACTACGAGGATCCCTCGAAATTTAATTTTGAGGCATAAATAAAGGTTTATTGAAATGTAATTGACACTAGAAATATATAAAAAAAAAATAAATTAGTACAAAGAAAAACGAAAAATCGAGAAACAGACAAAAATCAGTGTTACCGAAAAATTGGGAATATAAATCGAAGTGGGGTATTTTGGTCATTTGACACCTAGAGTTTCTTTTGACCTCAATGTCCATTAAAAATAAATGATATTACACTTTAGAAATGTCATGAAAAATTAAATGGTGGTACATTATGTGAATAGTGAAGGAAATGAGATAAATGTGCAAATTAGGAAAATTGGAATAATTAAACATTAAGTTAAAGTAAGTGCTCCACCAACTCAAGTCTTGGGGCACTTAATTAAGTCATTTTGGACAGAAGTTCAGTCCATCTTCTTCCTCCCAAATGACCAGCCGAATTGATCCTCCCAAAACCTCCATGGAAGTCCACTATGGCCAAACTCCTTCCATCACCATGCACCATTGATCAAGCCATCCTTTCCTCTTGATTCCTTCATTAAAGCTTGCCTACTTACCTTGGGGAAGATATTGGCAACAAGAAAAACAAGATTTGGTGAAGTTTTGATAAGCTTCAAAAGTGGTAAGTGTCCAAAACCTCTCCCTTGCTTTAGTAAACTTTGTGTTTGGGTTGAGGTGAGTATTTTGGTTAAGAGAAATGAAGAAAATCTTGAGAAATGAAATGGCCCATTTTTGGCAGCCATGAATATATGTTGTAGTTGAATTTTTCTTACCTCTAATGGATGGAAACTAAGGTTGAATAACTTAAATGGAGGAAGTAGTAAGTTAAAATCTAAGTATGTGCATGTAGTGCTTGAATTAAGGGTGTGTAATGGAACCTTAATGCTTTGGGCAAACTGCCATGTTTGGCAGCCTATTAAACCATGAATTTATGTGTAAACATGTAGTTATTAATGAAATATGCTAATGTTAAATTGTGGGCAGCAAGTGTAAGTGATATTGAAGTGTGATTATGTTGAAGTGTATGTGTAATATTGACATTGAGATATGTTGAATTTTGGTGGAAGTGAATGTTGAACTTAATGGTGAATTGTGTGCATTGAGCACTTGAATATTCTGGCCAAAATTGTTGCTGGAATTGTGTACAATATATATATGAAAGTGTTATTGATTGAATATTGAAGTAATGAGGAGGAGAAGGAATGTCAAATTGGAAGTGTATGTGCTTTGTGCAGGTTGTGTATTAAAGGCAGTACATAAATTAGGCCATAAGTACCAAACTATGAACCCAATTGGTATGAGGCCAATGGGGGATGAAACTAGACACCAAATAGGCTAACTTTCATGTAGAAATGTTGCCAAAATTCTGCCTAGAAATTGACCTTAAAAATGACCAAATCCGAAATAGCAACCTTGCAACCCAGATTTTTGACCATATGAACAGTAGTCCTTGGGATGACCATAACTCACTCAAAACAGGTCCAATTGACCTGAACTTTTTACCATGGTTAGTTTAGACATAGATCTACAATTCTTATGAAGAGACCTAAGCCCAGAAATGGCCAGAACCAAGTCAAATGGCTTGCACAATTTCGGGTACAAAAACTGCCGAACCAAAAGTGACCTAAAATTGACCAAATTTTGCACTAAAGGTGCAATCTGTCTAGCTTTAGTAAATTGACCATAACTTGGTCTATACAACTCAGAATGACCTAAAATTTTGTCCCGCGTGCAATAAGACATAGAGCTACAATTTTTCTTCTTTGACCAGAAGCTAAAAACCAAGAGAAATAGGACTTTAAGCTAGACCAATCTAGCACACAAAAATTAAGAATTTGACATTTTACATACAATGATGCTTGAAGCATTTTGGCAATGAATGCCAACTTGTAAAAATGGTAAATTGCACTATATTGGCAGCATATTGAGATATAAATTTTGACATATTGATGCTAGAAAAAACTTATCCATATTACCTAAAAAGGTCAACATATGTATTGACTTGTGAATTATATAATAGTTAGTAAACTCCAAAAATTGAAGAATTAAATAATTAATTTATAATGTGCTCTAGTTTGCCTAGTTGACTAGTATGGATAGGTTGGCATGCCAATAGGATTCTGACAGCTTTTCTGTAAATGGCTTCATGCCATACTGTGTTTCTACGGCTTATTATGCTGCACAGTGACTTTAATAGCCTACGACTATACATGTTGCGTATTTATTCTTGGCTTATCGCCAGATTGACTATATGGCTTCTTAGCCACACTATTTGCACACCGGGAGACACTTTGTGACCGATGGTGTGACGGCCTGAGGTACTAGGTACCCAGTGCCAGTATATCCGTTTATCCAATCTGGTCAGTATATAGGCTACATGGGCAGTAATTTAAGTATTATTAAATTCAAATAGCTAAATCCAGTCTACTGACATACAGCACCACTAAAAATTTGTAAACACTTTATTTACTTTATTTTAGTGTATATTTCTTTATATTTGTCACCACTAAGCAAAACTGCTTAGCACGTTGCTTTTGTAACACGTAGGTATTGGAGACACAGCTGGGGAGCCCAGCAGACCTACGACCGGGTGAGACATTAGATCTGCACAGGAGTCCAGAGTCATCTGCACTGCATTGCATACATGGTAGGACTTAGGATATCTTGTATTTTGTACTTTTTGTTGTATTTTTGAAATTTGGCCCTGTATTTTGTAATGTTATGAAAGCTCTAAAGTTTGTAATATTTTGTACATATTAAATAACATGGAGATTTTCTGGATATATTTAAATTATTATGGACTGTATTATGGAACTGTTTAATGACTGTAAAAGTCTATTGACTTTATTGAGAAATAGAGACTGTGAAATATTTGAGATTTTGATAGTATCATATTAAACTGTTTTCAACAGGTTTGGAAGGACAGTTTGTCCGAAATATAGACGGCACCTTGTCAAATTTTTATTACCAATCTTGAAACACTAATTTTATCAAAGTATGAAAATAGTATTAGTATGATATGAATATTACATAAAAGACTTCTTAAAATCAAATTGAGCTTAGGAAATGAAATAATCACGGACTAGGTGTTCCAGCACGCTGTGTAGCACGCCTTGCTCGGCTATTCTGTAGACGAGTGAGGGGTGTTACAAGGATTATTCTGGACCACCCCCTATTGGTGTGTCCAGTGTACCATGGCCTAGGATAGAATTTTATTCTACCCTACACATGAGAGTTGAAGGTATAAGGGGGCAAAGATTCAGTTTTAGAGATGTTCTTTTTTATTTTGATTCAGTTTTTGGTTTGATTTTAGTTCAGTTTATATGGTTTGATTTTGGTTCAGTTTTGGTTCTATTGGTGTGGTTCGGTTTTAGTTTTGTAAAGGTAAAGTTAAAAAAAGAAAATGGTCCATTCATGCATTGCATTCATGTACATAGCATGTTTAGGTTAACCCTTAAATCCTATTTTTTTAGCAAACATAGCCTCGAAACACACCAAAGAGACTTTCGATCAGGTCACTTAGGTTATGGAAGGGAAGAGACCAGTAATGATTTCACCTGTATTACTTAAGATGGAAGAAACTATGGCCATGCTTGATAAAACCTTGAATGACAAGATGTTTGAATTGAAAGAGAAAATTGTGGTCAATTAAGTGATATTAAAGTTATTGAGGCTCAAATTGTGTCTTACACCCCAAGGAGATTTTCCCAATTCAACCAACTCTTATTCATAGTTTTTGAGAGTCTCAAAGCTTAAGACCTCCTACAGCTCTTAGCACCCAAACTATCACCAAATCCACTCTCACCTAGCTATGATATCAACCAATATTGCCAGTTCTACCAAACTCACGGTCGTGACACCGACTGATGCTTTCAATTTAAGCATGATATCTAAGACCTAATTGATGCCAAAAAAATAACCAACCAAACACCAGTACCAGCCCTATGGCTAATCAAGTTTTCCACCTCCACCAGGTCTTTACATAATCTCCACCACCCTAAATAACCCTAAAAAAATTATTGACTTTATCCAACACATTAAAAAGCCCAATGAACCTTAGTCTATAATGATTGCTGACATTTGTGATAACTCTAGATATGATGAGGGTTCTTTGGATGTCTAGACTGATTTTGATGAGGAGGTAGTTGCATTGTAAGTAGGTGGTTCAACTCCACCAATGTTTGGTTTTCAAGTTGCTAGGATCTATGAAAACTTGATGGATCCAAAAGTGGCTACTGTGAAGAAAGGGATGAAATTTTTTTCTGGCATAAGCCTAGGAAAAGGTATAGATGGCCTGATGACTTTTCTTGAGATGAAGGTGCAGATTATGAGTTATGTTTTAGTCTATGAGCCAACTAAAGAGGAAGAAAGGCCAAAGCCTCCTAAGTTCTTGAAAGAGGGGGCAATTACCTAGACATATGATTAAGGATTACTACATGTGAAAGAGCTAGAGTAGAAAATCAACACCATTGATCTAAAGACTATATGGAAGCCTAGCACCTAAAACTGCACTCCTAAGTTTGAGTTTATCTTTCATAATGCTCACAGTAGTGATACTGATGTTTCCATTTCTGATATACTTGATGAAGATTTTGAGGCAAAAATTAATAATATGACTAGTCCTTCTGCTTATTTATTTGATTTTTATTTTAATGGGCATATGCATGGTATTCATAATCATTTATAATCTATTTCTGTTAATGCATCAAAATCGATCATTTAGAATCTATTTCTGTTAATGCATTAAAATTGATCTCTATTAATTTGTGTAACACCCTCCCGGTAGCAACTCCGTACATTCTACTGTTTCGGTGACCAGTGTCGGTCCGGACAGCTAGAACGTCCGGAAAAATATTTAAATTAAAGTCAGGAACCATAATTAACTCAAATATTAATAAGAAAAATTTAGTAAAAATTTTAGAAATAAAATACAACCAAGTTAAATGAGCCGGTGCCCAAGCGATGGGTAACCCAGAGGGAAGTTGCGATTCTCGCAACTAGGAGCCCTAGACCCGAGGGAAAAATTATAAAATAATTTTTGGGACTCCAGAGAAGGGTCATTGAGGTTCCTATGGCATTAGAATGCCAAGAAAATATTTAGAAAAATTTTTCAATTGGTACAGACAATTTTGACCCGTTAAGCCAAACGGAGGGCATTTTGGTCATTTCGCCTTCAGAGGTGATTTTTGGCCGACTTGTCCAGTTGAGTAAATAATTATTATAACATAAAATGTGAATAAATATTGCTAAAAATTAAATTGAAAATAAGTAGAGAAGTAAAGAATAGAAAATGAGATAAAAGGCTCATTTATGACATATGATGATGTCATTTAAAAGCTTCCACCAATCACATTTAAACAACTATTTAATTAATAAATAAAAAGAGATAAATAAGGCCAAAGGAATTAAAATACCAGCTTCCTTCTTCTTCCCCAAAACCAGCCGAAATCCATGCCTAGCCCAAACCTCCATTAACATCTTCAAAAAGCTTCATTTCTCTCCTCCTTTCACCATAATTCCTCCTATTCCTTTCACTAAAATTCATCCTTGCACCTTGCATAACCTTTTGGTAGCCAAGAAGAAGAAAGAAAGTGACGTTAAGCTTGGGAAAATTCTGCCCTACAAGAGGTTAGTGCACATATATACTTAGAACTCTTTATTTCCATGTTAAAGACTTAAAAAGGAGTAAGAATTTGAAAGTCAAATGAATGAAATTTATGTTTATGTTTACCATGAATTTCGGCAGCCCTAAGGAAGGAACATGATTGAGTGTCTTGATGGACTTGGAGTGAACTAGAGATCATATTTAAAGTATGTAAATATAAGGATAATGGACTAGTTAGTTAACTAAGGCAATATGGGTGAACTTTGAATTTGGGCTAGGGTTTGGGAGTGAAAATTTGACTTGGCTTATGAAATTGTTAAAGAACATTCTAATGGTCAATTAGTGACCATTTGAGGTAAGTTGACCATAATTTGGACTGAAATATAGCATGGCAAAGTGAAAATGGTAGGCTGCCTAGGGACAGCAGCAAGGAGGCTGTGAGTCCAGCCTGTTTGGACTGCCATATCTTTGGCTGTGTAGGTTCAATTGGTGTTTGGCCAATTGGACATGAAACTAGACTTATAATGGCACAATTTTGCTGAAGAAAAAGTTGGCCCCAATCCGGATACCCTGCAAGCAAATTCTACAGAATGACCAAATGAACAGTGTTCATTTGGCCATAACTCACTGTAGAATGGTCCATTTGACCTGAAATTTTTACAGCAACAAGATGAGATATAGAAAAACAACTTTTATGAAGAAACCTACCCCAAATTATGACCAGAACCTATTCAACAAAGCAGTGGCAGTCACTGTTCATTGTACTGTAGATTTGGTAAATTCTGCAAATTGGAAATCCGGCCAGCTGTGGTTTTTGGACCATATCTGGAGCTACAAAACTCCAAATGGAGTGATTCAAAAAAAGAAATTCAACTAGACAAAATAAGGAACAACTTTCATGTTTACCATTTTCTCAAATTTCCAATATAACAGTCCCTAATGGAACAGTAAACTTATGGTACAAAAACTGAAAATTCTGCCCCTTAGTACTAAGCTTGGAAATGGATTTGGTGATTAATTCCAACAAGTTTTAAATGCAAAATGTGGTACATTGGGAGTGTTAAAACCAATGCACCTATTTTCTATCCAAAAGTCAACATTTTTGTCGACTAATGAAGTGAATAGTGACACCAAAACTTGAAATTCACAAATTAAAGAATTTTAAAGTATCAAATGCCCTAGTATACCTAACAAGATTGGTTTGGATAGTTTGGCATGCCAATAGGGTTCAGTTAGCAGTACTGCACATGACGTTATGCCATTCTGTGATTTTATGGCTTTTAGCCATTTTGATATTGTGTTGAGACTTGGCCTCGTGCCTAATATTATTCTGACTTGTTACATTGCATTTGCCTGTGGGAGATACATATGTGATCGATGGTGTGACGGCCCGAGGTACTTGATACCCAGTGCCAATTTACCCGTTTATCCAGTCCAGTCGTCCAGTATAGGTTACTTGGGCAACCAAATGAATGAAAGTGGATAAAGTTAACGAAATGAATGGATATACAAATACAAAACAAATAAGACATGTACATTCAACACATATTTATTTTCTGCTATTTTCTTTTATTTTATTATTGCACCACTAAGCATCATTGCTTAGCGCGTTGCTTTTGCCACACGTAGGTTCTGGAGATACTGATCGTGAGCCCAGTAGACCGCAGACTGGGTGAGTCCATCCTGCAACTCTGCATAGTGTCCGTGTCACCTCACCACCTACAGTGCATTGGTAGGACACTAGGCTTCATTATGGTATTTTGTAATTGATTTTTATTTTCCTTTGTGTAAATGAAGCTTATGTAATGTATTTTGATTTTCATGTAAATAATGAAAATTGTGTTTGTGAATGGAAAAGTGAATGTTTATCTGTGATTATACATGATATCACACGAGATGAATGATTGAGAAATGAAAATGAAAAATGTTGAGATTCTGATATTGGAGTTTGAGAGTGATGAAATATGAATATTGGAAGTGTTTTTCACAGGTTCCGAAGAACTGTTTTCTCCATTTTTAGCCGGTACTCTGCCGGATTTTCTTTAAAATCTTCGGAACCTCAATAAATTATAATTTTGAAAAAATGGCTCAAAGATATTATATTTCACAAGTTATATTCAAAAGCATGATAAAAGTTAATTAAGGTATAATAGAGTGTGCCGGTACACCGTGTGACATTGCTTACTCGGGTATACTGTACACGGGTAAGGGGTGTCACAATTTGGGTACACTAGATAATCTTAAAGACATTAAGTTAGCTAAAGATTTAACCCAAGAAGAAAGAGATAAATTTATAGCCTCATTAACAAAATACTAAGAAGCATTTGCCTGGTGTTATAAAGATATGTCAAGAATTGACCAAGACATAGTGCAACATAAGATCCTTATAGATCTGAATATGAGGCCTGCATCTGTGGCCTAGAAGCATTGATAATTGTTAGAGCAAAGAAAGAAGAGGTAATTAGAGATTCGATGCTAGAGGTCTCTTATATTAAAGTTGAATATTGAAGGAAGGAAAATTGAGGCCATACTTGGGTTATATAAAGAAACTATTAGGTAATTTTTGATAAGGTGACCATGAAGCACATGCCTAAAGCTTAGAATCAGATGGCCAATTCCCAAGCCACAATAGTGTCCCTATAAGAAAAGGGTGATCAAAAGTTGACTTAGTTAGTTATCCTAATGAAGAATAAAATTTCGTGTTATGAAGGATTAGTAGTAGCACATGTGAACCTAGAGGGTGAAGGAAAATGGTATGTACGCATAAGTAGGCATCTGGAAGTGAGAGAATATCCATAATCAACCAATAAAAGAGATAGAGCAACAATTCGTAGATTAGCCACTCAATTTACTTTAGCTAGGGGGCAACTTTACAAACTCTTATGTGTGATAGAAAAATAGGCTGAATAAATAATGAAAGAAGTACAGGCAGGAATGTGTGGTTCCCATATGAATGGGAAGGTTCTAGTTGGGAAAATTCTAAAGTTGGGTAATTGTTGGTCTACTATGGAGACTGATTACACCAAGTTTGTCAAAAAATGCCATGAATGTTAGATCCATGTAAACTTGAACCATTTACCATTAAGTGAGCCCTACAGAATGACTTATCATGGCCATTTTTTGTTTGGGGCATGACATCATTAGGAAGATTTCTCCCATAACTTCTAATGGCCATAGATTTATAATGGTGGGGACTACTTCACTAAATGGGTTGCGATTGAATCTTATAGAGTAGTGGGTACTTTGACAAAAATGGTCGAAACATATAAGGATTGGCCCAAAAAACTCCTTTATGTTCTTTAAGGTTATCGCACTATTACAAGAACATCTAAGAGGGTAACCCCATTCTCTTTGATGTATGGGACTAGAGCGGTACTACCCATTGAGATAGAGGTCAAATCCTTGAGAGTGATGTTAGAAGCTAAGAACCCAAAAAATGAGTGGGCCTAGAAGAGATATGAAGAACTAGTTTTGATTGATGAAAAGAGGATACGAGCCTTGTATCATATGCAGGCTTATTAGAGGAAGATAGCTAGGGCCTTTAAAAAGAAGGTAAAGCTAAGAAAGATCAAAAAGGGAGACATTGTTTTGAAACAAGCTCAACCTATCCCTTTTGATCCAAAATGAAAGTTTAAACCAAACTAGGATAGTCCATATATAGTCAGAAAGATTTTGCTAGGAGGTGCTGTAAGAATATCAGACCTGGATGGAATGGATTTCAAGAACCAGTCAAATTAGATAAGTTCAAATGGTACTTTGTGTGAGATAGGCCTACTTGGCTAAAAACCTACAAAAAGCGGTTTAGACAAAAATAAGGGTAAATAAAAAATAAAAGAAAAAAAATGCTAGATTGAAAACCTATAAAATGCGATCTAGGCAAATGGAAAGATGAGAGAAGATCCGAATAAAAGACCTGAAAAGGTTATTCAGCAGGTTATAAAGCTTATTTCTAACTTTGAAATGTTGAAAATTTGGCAAAATTAAATGTAAAAGGGAGCAATGGTGTACCTGAATAAATAAAAAAGGTTTTATTGCATTAACCAAGAATAGGTTTTATTTAACTATGATTGCGAATGTTTGTGCCTTAATTGATATATCAAATGATTAAGTAATCGAACTGCATTATTTAGATTCAATCTATGTTTTGTGAGCATGACAGAATAGGTACTTGATATAAATGCCTTGACAATTGTCTAATTTCAAAAAAAAAAAAAAAAAGAGAGAAAGAAAAAAAGGGAAAAAGAGAGCTCTCTAAGTGGAAAACTCGAAAGGGCCGCTTAGACAAAAGTTAAAGCAAGCCTGCTGAGATGCAAACCCGAAAGGGCATTTTAGGCAAAAGTTAGGGCACAAAGAATGGAGTTCATGGAAGAGAAATAAGTTAAGGCAGAACAAGGTTTTGAAATAACTTTAGAATAATGAATCATGAGGGGAGAGAAGAAAAAGAAAAATCAAAGAAAAATTGTATTTTGAACTTAAGGAAGTCTTTTTGGTGAATAGTTCTTCTCGAAAATTTTGAGGTTAAAAGAAAGCTTTTGTAAAAAGAGGTCCCTCCAAAGACTAAGCTTTAGAATCTCTAGTAAAATTACCATGCCCATGATAGGAAGTACCATACAGGAAGCACAAAAATCATAGAGAGAGTTTCGAGACCCAGTTATCCCAATTTTTTCAAATGATAAATTAAATATTTTGTGGTAAGTCCTTAGACATTGTTTAGGGCACACGACATAGTTGTGTAAAGCATAGAAAAACATGCATCGATATGTCACCTGTAGGTGTGTAAGGCATAGAAGAACATGCATCACCACAATTTTAAGTGTCAAATTACGAGGGGGTCTAATTCTTCCTTAGGATAGCGAGGGGGATATGTGTAACATCCTCACTGTAGTAATTCTGCACATTCTATTGTTCCGGTGACCAATGTCAGTTTGGATAGCTAAAACATCTAAAAAAATATTTAGACTAGAGTGAGGAGTTATAAATAACTCAAATAATAATAAGAAAAATTTAGGAAAAATTTTTGAAATAAAATACAACCAAGTTAAATGAGTCGGTGCCCAGCGATGGGTAACCTAGTGAAAAGTTGCGGTTCTAGTAACTAGGAGCCCTAGACCTGGGAGAAAATTCATAAAATAATTTTTGGGACTCCAAAGAAGAGTCATTTAGGTTTCTATGGCATTAGAATGCCAAGAAAAGGTTTAGAAACATTTTTCAATCGGTACAGACAATTTTAGTCCGTTAAGCCAAACGGAGGGCATTTTGGTCATTTCGTATTCAGAAATGATTTTTGGCCGACTTGTTCAGTTAAGTAAATAATTATTATGACATAAAATATGAATAAAAATTATTAAAAATTGAATTGAAAATGAGTAGAAAAGAAAAGGAAAGAAAAATGAAAGAAATTGGGAATTATGATATCACATGATGTCATTAACATGCCCCCACCAAATCACATTTTGACACCTCATTATAAACCAAATTAAAGGAGTTAAATGGGCTGAAAAATCAAAAGAATTCTGCTCAACCTTTCCTTCTTTCAGCCATAACACATTTTCTCCCTCTCTTCCACCATTAACAACATCACCCAAGCTTCATCTCACCTACTAAATCACCTCAAAAGCCCATCTTCCCTTCACAAAAACTTGTCATCACCACTAGAGCAAGACTTGGGCAGCAAAAAGAAGTGAAAATAAAGGAGTTTGTCAAGCTTGGATTGACGCACAACAAGGTTAGTGCTATTTTCTTTCATATTCTTTTAGTAAACTTAAATTTGAGCATAAAAATGGAAAGAATTACAAGAAAAAAATTTAGAAATTGTTCATGTTTGATTGAAGAAGAATTTTGGTCAACATGTGTACCTATAGGAATTTATGAATTTAGATGAAATAAAATGTGTTTATTGGAGTTGCTTAGTAGGTATTTGTGATTGAATGTGTTAGATGGCATGGATAGTATAAAATGGACATGTTGGGAATTAGGGTTTGTGAAAAATTAGAGTTTTTCTTATGTAATGGTATATTAACATTGTAATGGTCAATTACTGACCATTTGAATGTGTGTGAGGAGGAATTGAAGTGAGAAAGGTTGTTGGAGTTGAACTTAGGCATATTGTCCTTGGTAACCTGCAGGACTAGTTGTGAGTCCAACAGGTTTGGGCAGCCATAAATGGAGTTGTATAGGTTTAATTGGTGCAAGGCCAATTGAAAATAAAACTAAACACATAATGGCACAACTTTGGTGAAGAAACCCTGCCTAGAAAACTAAACCAAGTTGACCTAAAAATTACCCTAATCCGGGTGACCAACATGCTGTCCCTGGAAAATGACCAAATGAACAGTATTTGTTCAAATGGTCATAACTCAGTGTAGAAAAGTTCAATTGATCTGAAATTTTACCAGAAGCAATCTGAGACATAGACCTATAACTTTCATGAAGAACACAAATCCAAATTCTGACCATAACCTAGTGAAATTGCCAACCAAACTTAGATCACCAAATCTGGCAGAACCAAATTGCCCAGAAATTCTGGGTACAGGTCAATCCGGCCAATTATGGTAAAATGACCATAACTTGACGTACAAAACTCCAAATGGAGTGATTCAAAAAAAAAATGTAAATAGACACAATAAGGAACAACTTTCAAGAAGACAATGTTGTCAAATTCCTACTGTACAAATGACTAATGGAACAGTAAACCTAGGGTATGAAATCTAAAAATTTTGAATAACATAAGATAAGCTTTGAAATGGTATTGGAAATCAATACCAACAAAAATAAAATGCAAAATGTGTTATCTTGGAGAACTTAGGTCCAATAAATTTATTATGTATTAAAATGTCAACAATTTGAGTGAATAGTAATGTGAATAGTAGTACAAAGATACAAAGTGTAAGAACTAAATTGGTAGAGGAAATTAAGGTATAAAATTTGGAATCCATGAAATGTTCATGGATTACTTGGAATAGAAATAGTAATTTACCTAAATGGCTTAATGAACATTTAAGTTATGTGAATATATAATTAAGATTTGTATTCCCATTACTAGTGGGTCTAATAAAATATGAGTGATACCACTTGAATATGAAATGAAATTAACCTAGATGGATTGTTGAGACTTATACTCCCAACACCAATGGAGTTCATAATATATTAGCCATACAACTTGAAGTATGAAATGTACTTTACATGAATAGATTGTTGAATGAATAAATGTGATAAAAGTGTCATTTGGGATTTAGGTTCCCATCAAGAGAGAAAGGAAAGATGTTTTGAATGTGAATAGTACATGATATTAAGTGAATGTGAATTGTAATTAGTATGAATATTACGATGAATGCATAAATTACCTAGAAAAGTGAATTTGGAAATTATGTTTCCATTATTAACAAAATTAGAATGCTAGAAAAATAAAAACAAAAAATATAATGAAATGATGAAACATATAAACTCTTAATGGTACTATGTGCCCATGTATTGCCTAGACACGTGTGTTAGATTGGATAGATTGGCATGCCAATAGGGTATTGTTTTAGTAGTACTGCGAAAGGCTTTATGCCCGTATTCATGGCTTTATGCCAACATTCATGGCTTTTATATCTGATTATGTGTTATCATGGCTTTTTAGCCATACTGACTGCATACGTTGTTGACGTTTTGCATCCCATGGTATGACGGCCCGAGGCACAGCGGTCTCCAGTGCCAGCGACTCGTTATCCAGTTTAGTCAGCCTGTCATAGGTTACTTGGGCAGAAAAAAAATTATTGAAATAAGTTAAAAATATTAAAAACTAAATAAATCAGTGAGAAAAATCCGAAAGGTATTAAACTAGTATTAAGAATTTAATTATTACGAAATGATTCACAACACATAGAAAATATTAAGAGAGTAAATGAAAGACTAGCAAAATAAGCATAATGTAAATAATTATTAGAATTGCATCCTCCATAATAATATAAACATAAACTAAATATTTAAATTTTTTTGTACATTATATAAATGATTATTGTAAACTTATGATAGAAAAGATTAAAGAGAGCAACATAAATGATGAAAAATATACTGTATGGCAAATTTCATATGAACCCAGTAAAATTCTTGAGTATAGAAAATATGCTCCAATTATTTTTATTTGTATACATTATTTCTTGTTATATTATTGCACCACTAAGCAGCAATGCTTAGCGCGATAGATTTATTTCCTCGCGCAGGTACTGAAGTTAAAGCCCAGCGAATACTAAATAGAGATTTTAGAGTCTGATCTGCAGAGTGTTCAAGGTTGTCACCTCCTCAGCAATGCATGTAGAAAGGGCCCATATAGATCATATTATATATTTTGTACATTATAATTAGTTATTATTTGCAATGTAAACTATGAATTGTATGTTGAAATATAGATTATGGAACTATAATTAATTTGTAGATCATGTAAATTATGAAATTATGTAATTATTTTGTAAATTATGTAAATTAAGGAGATTTGAAAATTTTGCTTATGTAATTTGAGAATGTTTACATATGAATTGAGTATGAATAGATTTGTACAAATGAGTATGTGAATTACAAGAATTGAATGTGAGATGAATATGATGAGCATAAATGATATTTTTATTATAAAATATTATTGAAAATTTCAAGCAGGTAAATAGTAAAATATGTCAACTAATAATAAAAATAGGAGAAACTCCGTTGGTTTCTCGATAGAAAAATAATTGAATGAGATCAGATTATTAAAGGAATAAAGTAAGATAAGATAGGGTACTTCGGCACCGAATGTAGCACGCTTTGATCAGCTCCACTACAGTCAGGTGAGGAGTGTTACATTTATTAGTATCAGAGCGCAGTTTAGGCGTTTCTGGACCTAGATAGACTGCATATCATGCATTGTATTAATAAGAGTCGAGGTGACACTATTGCAGATCCGTATTTCCCATTTATTTTAGGTTAAGGTATGGAATAAGAGAGTGAAGAGACAATGAGATAGCAAATGGAGATGAGAAGGAGACTGTATTTAAGATGAAAAAGAATGAGTACAGAACCATTTGAGGATAGGATTGAGACTAAGGTGAAAGTGAAGTATGATAACACGAAAAGGTGAAGAAATAAGGAGGTAGTAGCTCCTCGACTATTTACACTGGGTAAATTTCGAGGATGAAATTTTTGTTAGAGGGGAAGAATTGTAACACCCTCACTGTAGCAATTTCGCACATTCTACTATTTCGGTGACCGGTGTCGGTCTAGATAGCTAGAACATCTGGAAAAATATTTAGACTAGAGTGAGGAGTCATAAATAACTCAAATAATAATAATAAAAATTTAGGAAAAATTTTTGAAATAAAATACAACCAAGTTAAATGAGCCGGTGCCCTAGCGATGGGTAACCCAGTAAGAAGTTGCAGTTCTCTCAACTAGGAGCCCTAGACCTAGGATAAAATTCATAAAATAATTTTTGGGACTCCAAAGAAGAGTCATTGAGGTTTTTAAGGCATTAGAATGCTAAGAAAAGGTTTAAAATTTTTTTTCGATCAGTACAGATAATTTTAGTCTATTAAGCCAAACGGAGGGCATTTTGGTCATTTCGTCTTCAGAGATGATTTTTTGCCGACTTGTTCAGTTAATTAAATAATTATTATGACATAAAATATGAATAAGTGTTATTAAAAATTGAATTGAAAATGAGCAGAAAAGAAAAGGAAAGAAAAATGAAAGAAATTGGGAATTATGACATCACATGATGTCATTAACATGCCCCCACCCAATCCCATTTTGATACGTCATTATAAACCAAATTAAAGGAGTTAAATGGGCTGAAAAATCAAAAGAATTCTGCTCATCCTTTCCTTTTTCCAGCCATAACACATTCTCTCCCTCTCTTCCACCATTAACAACTTCACCCAAGCTTCATCTCACCTAGAAAATCACCTCAAAAACCCATCTTCCCTTCACAAAAACTTATCATCACCACTAGAGCAAGACTTGGGAAGCAAAAAGATGTAAAAATAAAGGAGTTTTTCAAGCTTGGATTGACGCACAACAAGGTTAGTGCTATTTTCTTTCATATTCTTTTAATAAACTTAAATTTGAGCATGAAAATGGAAAGAATTACAAGAAAAAAATTTAGAAATTATTCATGTTTGATTGAAGAAGAATTTTGGTCAGCATGTGTACCTATGGGAATTGATGAATTTAAATGAAATAAAATGTGTTTATTGGAGTTGCTTAGTAGGTATTTGTGATTGGATGTGTTAGATGGCATGGATAGTATAAAATGGACACTTTGGGAATTAGGGTTTGTGAAAAATTAGAGTTTTGCTTATGTAATGGTATATTAACATTTTAATGGTCAATTACTGACCATTTGAATGTGTGTGAGGAGGAATTGAAGTGAGTAAGGTTATTGGAGTTGAACTTAGGCATGCTGCCCATGGTAACATGGAGGACTGGTTGTGAGTCTAGTAGGTTTGGGTAGCCATAAATGGAGTTGTATAGGTTTAATTGGTGCAAGGCTAATTGGATATAAAACTAGACACATAATGGCACAACTTTGGTGAAGAAACCCTACCCAGAAAACCAAACCAAGTTGACCTAAAAATTACCCTAATCCGGGTGACCAACATGCTATCCCTGGAAAATGACCAAATGAATAGTATTTGTTCAAATGTCATAACTCAGTGTATAAAAGTTCAATTGATCTGACATTTTACCAAAAGAAATCTGAGACATAGACGTACAACTTTCATGAAGAATACAAATCCAAATTCTGACCATAACCTAGTCAAATTGCCAACCAAACTTAGGTCACCAAATCTGGCAGAACCAAATTGCCCAGAAATTCTGGGTACAGGTCAATCCGGCCAATTATTGTAAAATAATCATAACTTGAGCTACAAAACTCCAAATGGAGTGAGTCAAAAAAAGAAATGTAACTAGACACAATAAGGAACAACTTTCAACAAGACAATTTTATCAAATTACTACTGTAAAAATGACCAATGGAACAGTAAACCTAGGGTATGAAATCTAAAAATTTTGAATAACATAAGATAAGCTTTGAAATAGTATTGTAAATCAATACCAACAAAAATAAAATGAAAAATGTGGTATCTTAGAGAACTTAGGTTCAATAAATTTATTATGTATTAAAATGTCAACAATTTGAGTGAATAGTAATGTGAATAGTAGTACAAAGACACAAAGTGTAAGAACTAAATTGGTAGAGAAAATTAAGGTATGAAATTTGGAATCCATGAAATGTTCATGGATTACTTGGAATTGTGACACCCCTTACCCGTGTACAGTATACCCGAGTAAGTAATGCCACACGGTGTACTGGCACACTCTAATATTCCTCAATTAATTTATACAATGCTTTTGCATATAATTTATGAAATACAATTTATTTAAACCATTTATCAAAATTATTATTCATTTAAGGTTCCGAAAATTTTAAAGAAAATCCGGCGGAGTACCGGCTAAAAATGGAGAAAAACCGTTCTTCGGAACCTGTTAAAAACACTTCCAATATTTTTATTCCATCATCTCAACAATATTTCTCAATTTCAATTCTCAATAATCTTTTCATTTCTCAAACATCCATTATCAACACCAAACTCAATATCAAGATTTCAACATTTCAATTTCTATTTTCATTCATCACTCACATGTGATGTTCGCATATAAATCACAAGTAAACATTTGCTTTTCCATTAACAAATACAATTTTCATAATTTACATATACATCAATATACATTACATAAGTTTAATTACATATGAAGAAAAAATCTGCTACAAAGTATCAAAATGACAAAATGACACCTAGTGCTCTACCAATGCACTGCAGGTAGTGAGGTGACACGGACACGGTGCAGAACTGCTGGATGGACTCACCCAGTCTGTGGTCTACTGGGCTGACGATCAGGATCTCCAGTACCAACGCATGGCAAAAGCAACGCGCTAAGCAATAATGCTTAGTGGTGCAATAATATAATAACAAGAAATAACAGATATAAATATGTATTGCATGTGCATGTTTTGTTTGTCATGTATTTGTATATCCATTCATTTATTTCTTCTACATTGCTCAATTTCATTCATTTGGTTGCCCCAAGTAACCTACACTAGACGACTGGACTGGATAACGGTAACCGCACTTTGGGTACCTAGTACCTCGCCGTCACACCATCGGTCACATATGCATCTCGGTTATGAGCGGCTAACAACAATGTAAATAATATCAGGCACAAGGCCAAGTCTCAATGCAAAGTCAGAATGGCTAAAAGCCATGAAATCACAGAATGGCATTTTTGTCATGTGCAGTATTGCTAACTGAACCCTATTGGCATGCCAAACTATCCAAACCAATCTTGTTAGGTATACTAGGGTATTTGAAACTCTTAAATTTGTCAATTTGTGAATTTCAACTTTTTTGGTGTCACTATTCATCATTGGTCAACAAAAATATTGACTTTTGGAATAAAAATGTGTACATTGCCTTTGGCACTCCCAACATACCACATTTGGTGTTTAAAACTTGTTGGCATTAAGTGTTAATACCATTTCAAAGTGTAACCCACACAAGCAGAAAATTTCAGTTTTGGTGAGTCAACTTTACTGTTCCATTGGACACTGTTACTGTTGGAATTTGAAGAAATGTAAAACATGAAAGTTGTTCCTTATTTTGTCTAGTTGAATTTCCTTTTTTGAGTCACTCCATTTGGAGTTTTGTATCTCCAGATATGGCTCAAAAACCCAAGCTGTCCGGATATGCATTCTGCAGAAATTTATCATATCTACAGTGCATGAACAGTAATTTGAGTCACTTGGTTGAATGGGTTCTGGCCATAATTTGGGGTAGGTTCCTTCATGAAAGTTGTTTGTCTATGTCTTAACTTGTTGCTGTAAAAATTTCAGGTCAATTGACCAAATCTACAGTGAGTTATGGCCAAATGAACAGTTACTGTTCATTTTGTCAATTCTGCAGAATTCAGTGCAGGGTATCCGGATTGGGGCCAAGTTTTGGTCCTCTTGCTTTGGTCTTTTGGGCATGGTTTCTTCAGCAAAAATGTGCCATTATAAGCCTAGTTTCATTTCCAATTGGCAAAACATCAATTGGACTAACACAGCCCAAGTTATGGCAGTGCAAAGGGACTGAATTTTCAGTCCCTATGCTGCTGCCCTAGGGCAGCATGCAATCCTCACTTTGCAATCTCATTTTTCTGTCCATTTGTTGTTCAAATTACCTAAAATGGTCACTAATTGACCATTAAAATGCTCTCTAATAATTTCCTAAGCCAAGTCACATTTTCACCTTTCCAACCCTAATTCAAATTCATAGTTTATGCCATGTATCTTAGTAGCTACCAATGCATTGCTCATATGTTTATCACTTCAACATGGTTTCTATTCCACTCTAAGCTCATCAAAACACTTCCCCTTATTCCATAGCTAGGGCAGCCAAAATTCAAGATGTTATACACATAAGTTTTTGTTAATTTAAATCACAATTCTTACTAGTTTCAAGTCCTAAACCATGAAAATAAAGAGTTTAATGGATATAGGTGCACTAACCTTAGGAGGGCAGAATTTTCCCAAGCAATTCCTTCACTTTCTTGGCTTTTCTTGGCTGCCAAACACTCCTACAAGGTGTGTGGACAAGTTTTAATGAAGAGACCTAAGGGTTTTAGGGTAAGGAATCAAAGATTGGAAGGTATAAAAAAATAAAAGCTATGGAGGAAGAAACTCACGTTTTGGCTGGTTGAAGATGAAGAAGGAAACCAGAATTTTTTGGTCTATTTTTGACTCTTTTAAGTGTTTTAAGATTGCTTGTTAGATGGTGATTGGTTAGGAGTAAGATAATGACATCATGTGATGTCATTATCCTTAATTTTCACTATTTTTCTTTGCTTTTCTTTTCTACCACATTTCAATTTAATTTTTAGCAATATTTATTCATATTTTGAGTCATAATAATTATTTACTTAACTGGACAAGTTGGCCAAAAATCACCTCTGAAGGCGAAATGACCAAAATGCCCTCCGTTTGGCTTAACGGGTCAAAATTGTCTGTACCGATTGAAAAATTTTTCTACATATTTTCTTGGCATTCTAATACCATAGGAACCTCAATGACCCTTCTCTGGAGTCCCAAAAATTATTTTATGAATTTTCACCCGGGTCTAGGGCTCCTCGTTGCGAGAACCGCAACTTCCCTCCGGTTACCCATCGCTTGGGCACCGGATCGTTTTACTTGGTTGTATTTTATTTTCTAAAATTTTTACTAAATTTTTCTTATTAATATTTGAGTTAATTATAGTTCCTCACTTTAGTTTAAATATTTTTCCGGACGTTCTAGCTGTCCGGACCGACACCGGTCACCGGAACAGTAGAATGTACGGAGTTGTTACGGGGAGGGTGTTACAACTCTTCCTCTCTTATTTAAATTTCATCCTCGAAATTTACCTGACTTAAGTAATCGGGGAGTTTCTACCTCCTTGTTTCTTCACTTCCTTGTATTGCCTCATCAGTGTCTGGGTTTGGCTCTTCCTGAGCTTCCATTGCATATACTTGTGGTGCCACCCTGACTTCGGGCTTTTCAACGGTCTCAGAAACAATCTTCTGTGAAATATCAGCCGTTTCTGCTCTACCCGATCTTTTACCCCTTTGAACTACAGGGGAAGGTCTATCAACTTGTACCGGAGCTATTGAACCACTCCTCTGAGGGCAATCTCTTATGAAATGATCCGTAGCCCCACACTTGAAACACTTCCCAGTTAACAGTCGACACTCCCCTCTATGTCTTCTGCCACAATGCATACATTCAGGCACTGGGGTTGATCCCCTTGTTATTGCGCCCGGAGAACTAGCTATAGATATTCCAATCTGGCCTCTGTGATGGTCCCACTGCGTCAGATTTGCCAGATTTTCTACCTCTCTGTGGTGCAGGAGCAGGTCTGTCTACTTGTGTTGGAGCAGTTGTAGTTGTTCTGCGTGGACAATTTCTCAGCTGATGCTCTGTCGACCCACATCTCAAGCAGGCACCAGTTACTCTCCAACACTCCCCCTTGTGCCATTTAAGGCAGTGTGGACATGCAGAAGATGTTGGGGCTGGTCCCCTGAACCCCATCCCTGGAGAGCGCCCCGATGGTGTGGGTGACCTCTCTAGGGGTGAGCGTGGTCCAGGCCCACAGGTGACCACGACCACGTGGGTGAGTTGAACTTTGTGCAGGAGGACCCTTGAACTTCTTCCCTGATGCAGGAGCTGAACTCGACTGACCCGGTCCCCTCTTCTGCTGTCTCTCTCTTCTAGTCCACTCACTAATTCTTACTTTTTCAACCTTTATTGCCGCTTCCACTAACTTGGTAAATTCTGTGATTCCCAAGGCAGTGAGCTGGATCTTGATGTTATCATTTAGTCCCTCTTCAAATCTCTTGCACCTTTCAGCTTCATTAGGGACTATCTCCCTTCCATAACGGCTTAATCTTACGAATTCCTTCTCATATTCAGCCACTGACAACTGTCTCTGCCTTAGGTTAATGAATTCCCTTCTTCTCTCTTCCAAATATACAGTACCCACATACTTTTTCTTGAATTCAGAGAGAAAGAAATCCCAAGTTGCAGTTTCTGGCTGCACTTCATCGACAGTGTCCCACCACTCATATGCATCATCTTGCGGTAAAGAGATGGCGACTTCAGGTTTTGCTCGAGTGCGGTGGAGTTGTTTTAGGACTCTGCCTGCATTCAACCAATTCTCTACCATGAGTCATCTTCTCTCTTACCATAGAAGTCCTGACTCAAACTTTCTTAGCCTTTCAGTGTGATTTACGATGTGGAGTGGTGGTGGTGGTGGTACGGCATTACCCGGCCATTTGTCCGAAGAAGTCGGCCATTTGTTGGAACATGGCACGTGGAGGTGGCGAGCTCTGCTTGAGTGGCGAGCAGATTCTCTCATGCCCCAGTCTCACTTGCGGTGGAGCATGACTCTCCACTTCCTCCTCAACGGCTCTCTGAGATGAAGGGTCCATATCCTATTCAAAATAAGAAAGATAAACAGATCTGCGTTAGTGTCACCTCGACTCTTACAAATGCAATGCATGGTATGGACTCAATCTAGGCCCAGAAACGCCTAAACCGTGCTCTGATACCACTAAATGTGACACCCCTTACCCGTGTACAGTATACCCGAGTAAGTAATGCCACATGGTGTACTGGCACACTCTAATATTCCTCAATTAATTTATACAATGCTTTTGCATATAATTTATGAAATACAATTTATTTAAACCATTTGTCAAAAGTATTATTCATTTAAGGTTCCGAAAATTTTAAAGAAAATCCGGCGGAGTACCGGCTAAAAATGGAGAAAAACCGTTCTTCGGAACCTGTTAAAAACACTTCCAATATTTTTATTCCATCATCTCAACAATATTTCTCAATTTCAATTCTCAATAATCTTTTCATTTCTCAAACATCCATTATCAACACCAAACTCAATATCAAGATTTCAACATTTCAATTTCTATTTTCATTCATCACTCACATGTGATGTTCGCATATAAATCACAAGTAAACATTTGCTTTTCCATTAACAAATACAATTTTCATAATTTACATATACATCAATATACATTACATAAGTTTAATTACATATGAAGAAAAAATCTGCTACAAAGTATCAAAATGACAAAATGACACCTAGTGCCCTACCAATGCACTGCAGGTAGTGAGGTGACACGGACACGGTGCAGAACTGCCGGATGGACTCACCCAGTCTGTGGTCTACTGGGCTGATGATCAGGATCTCCAGTACCTACGCGTGGCAAAAGCAACGCGCTAAGCAATAATGCTTAGTGGTGCAATAATATAATAAGAAGAAATAACAGATATAAATATGTATTGCATGTGCATGTTTTGTTTGTCATGTATTTGTATATCCATTCATTTATTTCTTCTACATTGCTCAATTTCATTCATTTGGTTGCCCCAAGTAACCTACACTAGACGACTGGACTGGATAACGGGTAAACTGGCACTGGGTACCTAGTACCTCGGGCCGTCACACCATCGGTCACATATGCATCTCCCAGTGTGCAACAGAACAGCTAACAAGCTGTAAATAATATCAGGCACAAGGCCAAGTCTCAATGCAAAGTCAGAATGGCTAAAAGCCATGAAATCACAGAATGGCATTTTTGTCATGTGCAGTATTGCTAACTGAACCCTATTGGCATGCCAAACTATCCAAACCAATCTTGTTAGGTATACTAGGGTATTTGAAACTCTTAAATTTGTCAATTTGTGAATTTCAACTTTTTTTGTGTCACTATTCATCATTGGTCAACAAAAATGTTGACTTTTGGAATAAAAATGTGTACATTGCCTTTGGCACTCCCAACATACCACATTTGGTGTTTAAAACTTATTGGCATTAAGTGTTAATACCATTTCAAAGTGTAACCCACACAAGCAGAAAATTTCAGTTTTGGTGAGTCAACTTTACTGTTCCATTGGACACTGTTACTGTTGGAATTTGAAGAAATGTAAAACATGAAAGTTGTTCCTTATTTTGTCTAGTTGAATTTCCTTTTTTGAATCACTCCATTTGGAGTTTTGTAACTCCAGATATGGCTCAAAAACCCAAGCTGTCCTGATATGCATTCTGCAGAAATTTACCATATCTACAGTGCATGAACAGTAACTTGAGTCACTTGGTTGAATGGGTTCTGGCCATAATTTGTGGTAGGTTCCTTCATGAAAGTTGTTTGTCTATGTCTTAACTTGTTGCTGTAAAAATTTCAGGTCAATTGACCAAATCTACAGTGAGTTATGGCCAAATGAACAGTTACTATTCATTTGGTCAATTCTGCAGAATTCAGTGCAGGGTATCCGGATTGGGGCCAAGTTTTGGTCCTCTTGCTTTGGTCTTTTGGGCATGGTTTCTTCAGCAAAAATGTGCCATTATAAGCCTAGTTTCATTTCCAATTGGCCAAACATCAATTGGACTAACACAGCCCAAGTTATGGCAGTGCAAAGGGACTGAATTTTCAGTCCCTATGCTGCTGCCCTAGGGCAGCCTGCAATCCTCACTTTGCAATCTCATTTTTCTGTCCATTTGTTGTTCAAATTACCTAAAATGGTCACTAATTGACCATTAAAATGCTCTCTAATAATTTCCTAAGCCAAGTCACATTTTCACCTTTCCAACCCTAATTCAAATTCATAGTTTATGCCATGTATCTTAGTAGCTACCAATGCATTGCTCATATGTTTATCACTTCAACATGGTTTCTATTCCACTCTAAGCTCATCAAAACACTTCCCCTTATTCCACAGCTAGGGCAGGCAAAATTCAAGATGTTATACACATAAGTTTTTGTTAATTTAAATCACAATTCTTACTAGTTTCAAGTCCTAAACCATGAAAATAAAGAGTTTAATGGATATAGGTGCACTAACCTTAGGAGGGCAGAATTTTCCCAAGCAATTCCTTCACTTTCTTGGCTTTTCTTGGCTGCCAAACACTCCTACAAGGTGTGTGGACAAGTTTTAATGAAGAGACCTAAGGGTTTTAGGGTAAGGAATCAAAGATTGGAAGGTATAAAAAAATAAAAGCTATGGAGGAAGAAACTCACGTTTTGGCTGGTTGAAGATGAAGAAGGAAACCAGAAATTTTTGGTCTATTTTTGACTCTTTTAAGTGTTTTAAGATTGCTTGTTAGATGGTGATTGGTTAGGAGTAAGATAATAACATCATGTGATGTCATTATCCTTAATTTCCACTATTTTTCTTTGCTTTTCTTTTCTACCACATTTCAATTTAATTTTTAGCAATATTTATTCATATTTTGAGTCATAATAATTATTTACTTAACTGGACAAGTCGGCCAAAAATCACCTCTGAAGGCGAAATGACCAAAATGCCCTCCGTTTGGCTTAACGGGTCAAAATTGTCTGTACCGATTGAAAAATTTTTCTAAATATTTTCTTGGCATTCTAATGCCATAGGAACCTCAATGACCCTTCTCTGGAGTCCCAAAAATTATTTTATGAATTTTTACCCGGGTCTAAAGCTCCTCGTTGCGAGAACCGCAACTTCCCTCCGGTTACCCATCGCTTGGGCACCGGCTCGTTTTACTTGGTTGTATTTTATTTTCTAAAATTTTTACTAAATTTTTCTTATTAATATTTGAGTTAATTATAGTTCCTCACTTTAGTTTAAATATTTTTCTGGACGTTCTAGCTGTCCGGATCGACACCGGTCACCGGAACAGTAGAATGTACGGAGTTGTTACGGGGAGGGTGTTACAGGAATAGAAATAGTAATTTACCTAAATGACTTGATGAACATTTAAGTTATGTGAATATATAATTAAGATTTGTATTCTCATTACTAGTGGGTCTTATAAAATATGAGTGATACCACTTGAATATGAAATGAAATTAACCTAGATGGATTGTTGAGATTTATACTCCCAACACCAATGGAGTTCATAATATATTAGCAATACAACTTGAAGTATGAAATGTGCTTTACATGAATAGATTGTTGAATGAATAAATGTGATAAAAGTGTCATTTGGGATTTAGGTTCCCATCAAGAGAGAAAGGAAAGATGTTTTGAATGTGAATAGTACATGAGATTAAGTGAATGTGAATTGTAATTAGTATGAATATTATGATGAATGCATAAATTACCTAGAAAAGTGAATTTGGAAATTATTTTTCCATTATTAACAAAATTAGAATGCTATAAAAATAAAAACGAAAAATATAATGAAATGATGAAACATTTAAACTCTTAATGGTACTATGTGCCCATGTATTGCCTAGACACGTGTGCTAGATTGGATAGATTGGCATGCCAATAGGGTATTGTTTTAGCAGTACTGCGAAAGGCTTTATGCTTGTATTCATGGCTTTATGCCCGTATTCATGGCTTTATGCCAACATTCATGGCTTTTATATTCGATTATGTGTTATCATGGCTTTTTAGCCATACTGATTGCATACGTGGTTGACGTTCTGCGTCCCATGGTATGACGGCCTGAGGCACCGCGGTCTCCAGTGCTAGTGACCCATTATCCAGTTTAGTCAGCCTGTCATAGGTTACTTGGGCAGAAAAAAAAATTATTGAAATAAGTTAAAAATATTAGAAACTAAATAAATCAGTGAGAAAAATCTGAAAGGTATTAAACTAGTATTAAGAATTTAATTATTACGAAATGATTCACAACACATAGAAAATATTGAGAGAGTAAATGAAAGACTAGCAAAATAAGCATAACGTAAGTAATTATTAGAATTGCATCCTCCATAATAATATAAACATAAACTAAATATTTAAATTTATTTGTACATTATATAAATGATTGTTGTAAACTTATGATAGAAGAGATTCAAGAGAGCAACATAAATGATGAAAAATATACTGTATGGCAAATTTCATATGAACCCAGTAAAATTCTTGAGTATAGAAAATATGCTCCAATTATTTTTATTTGTATACATTATTTCTTGTTATATTATTGCACCACTAAGCAGCAATGCTTAGCGCGATGGATTTGTTTCCTCGCGCAGGTACTGAAGTTAAAGCCCAGCGAATACTAAACAGAGATTTTAGAGTCTGATCTGCAGAGTGTTCAAGGTTGTCACCTCCTCAGCAATGCATGTAGAAAGGGCCCATAGAGATCATATTATATATTTTGTACATTATAATTAGTTATTATTTGCAATGTAAACTATGAATTGTATGTTGAAATATAGATTATGGAACTGTAATTAATTTGTAGATTATGTAAATTATGAAATTATGTAAATTAAGGAGATTTGAAAATTTTGCTTATGTAATTTGAGAATGTTTACATATGAATTGAGTATGAATAGATTTGTACAAATGAGTATGTGAATTACAAGAATTGAATGTGAGATGAATATGATGAGCATAAATGATATTTTTATTATAAAATATTATTGAAAAGTTCAAGCAGGTAAATAGTGAAATACGTCAACTGATAATAAAATAGGAGAAACTCTGTTGGTTTCTCGATAGAAAAATAATTGAATGAGATCAGATTATTAAAGGAATAAAGTAAGATAAGATAGGGTGCTTCGGCACCGAATGTAGCACGCTTTGCTCAGCTCCACTACAGTCAGGTGAGGAGTGTTACATTTATTGGTATCAGAGCGCGGTTTAGGCGTTTCTGAACCTAGATAAACTGCATATCATGCATTGTATTCACAAGAGTCGAGGTGACACTATTGCAGATCCATATTTCCCATTTATTTTAGGTTAAGGTATGGAATAAGACAGTGAAGAGACAATGAGATAGCGAATGGAGATGAGAAGGAGATTGTATTTAAGATGAAAAAGAATGAGTACAGAACCGTTTGAGGATGGGATTGAGACTAAGGTGAAAGTGAAGTATGATAACATGAAAAGGTGAAGAAATAAGGAGGTAGTAGCTCCTCGACTATTTACACTGTGTAAATTTCCAGGACGAAATTTTTGTTAGAGGGGAAGAATTGTAACACCCTCACTGTAGCAATTTCGCACATTCTACTGTTTCGGTGACCGGTGTCGGTCTAGATAGCTAGAACATCTGGAAAAATATTTAGACTAGAGTGAGGAGTCATAAATAACTCAAATAATAATAATAAAAATTTAGGAAAATTTTTTGAAATAAAATACAACCAAGTTAAATGAGCCGGTGCCCTAGCGATGGGTAACCCAGTAAGAAGTTGCGGTTCTTGCAACTAGGAGCCCTAGAACCAGGAGAAAATTCATAAAATAATTTTTGGGACTCCAAAGAAGAGTCATTGAGGTTTCTATGGCATTAGAATGCTAAGAAAAGGTTTAAAATTTTTTTTCGATCAGTACAGATAATTTTAGTCTGTTAAGCCAAACGGAGGGCATTTTGGTCATTTTGTCTTCAGAGATGATTTTTTGCCGACTTGTTCAGTTAATTAAATAATTATTATGACATAAAATATGAATAAGTTTTATTAAAAATTTAATTGAAAATGAGCAGAAAAAAAAAGGAAAGAAAAATGAAAGAAATTGGAAATTATGACATCACATGATGTCATTAACATGCCCCCACCCAATCCCATTTTGATACGTCATTATAAACCAAATTAAAGGAGTTAAATGGGCTTAAAAATCAAAAGAATTTTGCTCATCCTTTCCTTTTTCCAGCCGTAACACATTCTCTCCCTCTCTTCCACCATTAACAACTTCACCCAAGCTTCATCTCACCTACAAAATCACCTCAAAAACCCATCTTTCCTTCACAAAAACTTATCATCACCACTAGAGCAAGACTTGGGCAGCAAAAAGATGTAAAAATAAAGGATTTTTTCAAGCTTGGATTGACGCACAACAAGGTTAGTGCTATTTTCTTTCATATTCTTTTAGTAAACTTAAATTTGAGGATGAAAATGGAAAGAATTACAAGAAAAAAATTTAGAAATTATTCATGTTTGATTGAAGAAGAATTTTGGTCAGCATGTGTACCTATGGGAATTGATGAATTTAAATGAAATAAAATGTGTTTATTGGAGTTGCTTAGTAGGTATTTGTGATTGGATGTGTTAGATGGCATGGATAGTATAAAATGGACACTTTGGGAATTAGGGTTTGTGAAAAATTAGAGTTTTGCTTATGTAATGGTATATTAACATTTTAATGGTCAATTACTGACCATTTGAATGTGTGTGAGGAGGAATTGAAGTGAGTAAGGTTATTGGAGTTGAACTTAGGCATGCTGCCCATGGTAACATGGAGGACTGGTTGTGAGTCTAGTAGGTTTGGGTAGCCATAAATGGAGTTGTATAGGTTTAATTGGTGCAAGGCTAATTGGATATAAAACTAGACACATAATGGCACAACTTTGGTGAAGAAACCCTACCCAGAAAACCAAACCAAGTTGACCTAAAAATTACCCTAATCCGGGTGACCAACATGCTATCCCTGGAAAATGACCAAATGAATAGTATTTGTTCAAATGTCATAACTCAGTGTATAAAAGTTCAATTGATCTGACATTTTACCAGAAGAAATCTGAGACATAGACCTACAACTTTCATGAAGAACACAAATCCAAATTCTGACCATAACCTAGTCAAATTGCCAACCAAACTTAGGTCACCAAATCTGGCAGAACCAAATTGCCCAGAAATTCTGGGTATAGGTCAATCCGGCCAATTATAGTAAAATAATCATAACTTGAGCTACAAAACTCCAAATGGAGTGATTCAAAAAAAGAAATGTAACTAGACACAATAAGGAACAACTTTCGAGAAGACAATTTTGTCAAATTCCTACTGTACAAATGACCAATGGAACAGTAAACCTAGGGTATGAAATCTAAAAATTTTGAATAACATAAGATAAGCTTTGAAATAGTATTGGAAATCAATATCAACAAAAATAAAATGAAAAATGTGGTATCATGGAGAACTTAGGTTCAATAAATTTATTATGTATTAAAAAGTCAACAATTTGAGTGAATAGTAATGTGAATAGTAGAATAAAGACACAAAGTGTAAGAACTAAATTGGTAGAGAAAATTAATGTATGAAATTTGGAATCCATGAAGTGTTCATGGATTACTTGGAATAGAAATAGTAATTTACCTAAATGACTTGATGAACATTTAAGTTATGTGAATATATAATTAAGATTTGTATTCTCATTACTAGTGGGTCTAATAAAACATGAGTGATACCACTTGAATATGAAATGAAATTAACCTAGATGGATTGTTGAGATTTATACTCCCAACTCCAATGGAGTTCATAATATATTAGCAATACAACTTGAAGTATGAAATGTACTTTACATGAATAGATTGTTGAATGAATAAATGTGATAAAAGTGTCATTTGGGATTTAGGTTCCCATCAAGAGAGAAAGGAAAGATGTTTTGAATGTGAATAGTACATGAGATTAAGTGAATGTGAATTGTAATTAGTATGAATATTACGATGAATGCATAAATTACCTAGAAAAGTGAATTTGGAAATTATGTTTCCATTATTAACAAAATTAGAATGCTATAAAAATAAAAACGAAAAATATAATGAAATGATGAAACATATAAACTCTTAATGGTACTATGTGCCCATGTATTGCCTAGACACGTGTGTTAGATTGGATAGATTGGCATGCCAATAGGGTATTGTTTTAGCAGCACTGCGAAAGGCTTTATGCCTGTATTCATGGCTTTATGCCCATATTCATGGCTTTATGCCAACATTCATGGCTTTTATATCCGATTATGTGTTATCATGGCTTTTTAGCCATACTGACTGCATACGTGGTTGACGTTCTGCGTCCCATGGTATGACGGCCTGGGGCACCGCGGAGTTTAGTGCCAGCGACCCGTTATCCAGTTTAGTCAGTCTGTCATAGGTTACTTGGGCAACAAAAAAAATTTATTAAAATAAGTTAAATAAATCAGTGAGAAAAATCCGAATGGTATTAAACTAGTATTAAGAATTTAATTATTACGAGATGATCCACAACACAGAGAAAATATTAAGAGAGTAAATGAAAGACTAGCAAAATAAGCATAACGTAAGTAATTATTAGAATTGCATCCTCCATAATAATAAAAACATAAACTAAATATTTAAATTTATTTGTACATTATATAAATGATTATTGTAAGCTTATGATAGAAGAGATTCTGAAGAGCAACATAAATGATGAAAAATATACTGTATGGCAAATTTCATATGAACCCAGTAAAATTCTTGAGTATAGAAAATATGTTCCAATTATTTTTATTTGTATACATTATTTCTTGTTATATTATTGCACCACTAAGTAGCAATACTTAGAGTGATGGATTTGTTTCCTCGCGCAGGTACTGAAGTTAAAGCCCAGCGAATACTAAACAGAGATTTTAGAGTATGATCTGTAGTGTGTTCAAGGTTGTCACCTCCTCAGCAATGCATGTAGATAGAGTCCATATAGATCATATTATGTATTTTGTACATTATAATTAGTTATTATTTGTAATGTAAACTATGAATTGTATGTTAAAATATAAATTATGGAACTGTAATTAATTTATAGATCATGTAAATTATGAAATTATGTAATTATTTTGTAAATTATGTAAATTAAGGAGATTTAAAAATTTTGCTTATGTAATTTGAGAATGTTTACATATGAATTGAGTATGAATAGATTTGTACAAATGAGTATGTGAATTACAAGAATTGAATGTGAGATGAATATGATGAGCATGAATGATATTTTTATTGTAAAATATTATTGAAAATTTCAAGCAGGTGAATAGTGAAATACGTCAAATGATAATAAAAAAGGAGAAACTCCATTGGTTTCTCCATAGAAAAATAATTGCTATTAAAATATAATGAGATCAAATTTTTAAAGGAATAAAGTAAGAAAAGATAGGGTGCTTCGGCACCGAATGTAGCACGCTTTGCTCGGCTACACTGTAGTCGGGTGAGGAGTGTTACATTTATTGGTATCAGAGCGCGGTTTTGGCGTTTTCGGACCTAGATAGACTGCATATCATGCATTGCATTCATAAGAGTCGAGGTGACACTATTGTAGATCCGTATTTCCCATTTATTTTAGGTTAAGGTATGGAATAAGAGAGTGAAGAGACAATGGATAGCGAATGGAGATGAGACAGAGACTGTATTTAAGATGAAAAACAATGAGTACAGAACTATTTGAGGATAGTATTGAGACTAAGAAGAAAGTGAAGTATGATAACTTGGAAAGGTGAAGAAATAAGGAGGTAGTAGCTCCTCGACTATTTACACCAGCTAAATTTCGAGGACGAAATTTTTGTTAGAGGGGAAGAATTGTAACACCCTCACTGTAGCAATTCCGCACATTCAATTGTTTCAGTGATCGGTGTCGGTCTGGATAGCTAGAACTTCTGGAAAAATATTTAGACTGGAGTGAGCAGTTATAAATAACTCAAATAATAATAATAAAAATTTAGAAAAAATTTTTGAAATAAAATACAACCAAGTTAAATGAGCTGGTACCTTAGCGATGGGTAACCCAGTGGGAAGTTGCGGTTCTCACAAATAGGAGTCCTAGACCAGGGAGAAAATTCATAAAATAATTTTTGGGACTCCAAAGAAGAGTCATTGAGGTCTCTATGGCATTAGAATGCCAAGAAAGGGTTTAGAAAATTTTTTTGATCAGTACAGACAATTTTAGTCTGTTAAGCCAAACAGAGGGCATTTTGGTCATTTCGTCTTCAGAGATGATTTTTGGATGACTTGTTCAGTTAAGTAAATAATTATTATGACATAAAATATAAATAAATATTATTAAAAAATGAATTGAAAATGAGTAGAAAAGAAAAGGAAAGAAAAATGAAAGAAATTGAGAATTATGACATCACATGATGTCATTAACATGCCCCCACCTAATCTCATTTTGACACCTCATTATAAACCAAATTAAAGGAGTTAAATGGGCTGAAAAATCAAAAGAATTCTGCTCATCCTTTCCTTTTTCTAACCGTAACACATTCTCTCTCTCTCTTCCACCATTAACAACTTCACCCAAGCTTCATCTCACACACATTTGCTTTTCCTGGTTGATAACATTGTAATGGTCAATTAGTGACCATTTGAATGTGTGTGAGGAGGAATTAAAGTGAGTAAGGTTGTTGGAGTTGAACTAAAGCATGTTGCCCTTGGTGACCTGCAGGACTGATTGTGAGTCCAGCAGGTTTGGGCAGCCATAAATGGAGTTGTATAGGTTTAATTGGTGCAAAGCCAATTGGACATGAAACTAGACACATAATGGCACAACTTTGGTGAAGAAACCCTGCCCAGAAAACCAAACCAAGTTGACCTAAAAATTACCCTAATCTGAGTGACCAATATGCTGTCCCTAGAAAATGACCAAATGAGTAGTATTGGTTCAAATGTCATAACTTAGTATAGAAAAGTTCAATTGATCTAACATTTTACCAGAAGAAATTTGAGACATAGACCTATAACTTTCATGAAGAACAGAAATCTAAATTCTGACCATAACCTAGTCAAATTTCCAACCAAACTTAGGTCACCAAATCTGGCAGAACCAAATTGCCTGAAATTTCTGGGTACAGGTCAATTTGGCCAATTATGGTAAAATGATCATAACTTGAGCTACAAAACTCCAAATGGAGTGACTCAAAAAAAGAAATGTAACTAGACACAATAAGGAACAACTTTCAAGAAGATAATTTTGTCAAATTCCTACTGTACAAATGACCAATAGAACAGTAAACCTAGGGTATGAAATCTAAAAATTTTGAATAACATAAGATAAGCTTTGAAATGGTATTGGAAATCAATACCAACAAAAATAAAATGCAAAATATGGTATCTTGAAGAACTTAGGTTCAATAAATTTATTATGTATTAAAAAGTCAACAATTTGAGTGAATAGTAATGTAAATAGTAGTTCAAAGACACAAAGTGTAAGAACTAAATTGGTAGAGGAAATTAAGGTATGAAATTTGGAATCCATGAAATGTTCATGGATTACTTGGAATAGAAATAGTAATTTACCTAAATGAATTAATGAACATTTAAGTTATATGAATATATAATTAAGACTTGTATTCCCATTACTAGTGGGTCTAATAAAACATGAGTGATACCACTTGAATATGAAATGAAATTAACCTAGATGGATTGTTGAGACTTATACTCCCAACACCAATGGAGTTCATAATATATTAGCAATGCTACTTAAAGTATGAAATGTACTTTACATGAATAGATTGTTGAATGAATAAATGTGATAAAAGTGTCATTTGGGATTTAGGTTCCCATCAAGAGAGAAAGGAAAGATGTTTTGAATGTGAATAGTACATGAGATTAAATGAATGTGAATTGTAATTAGTATGAATATTACGATGAATGCATAAATTACCTAGAAATGTGAATTTGGAAATTATGTTTCCATTATTAACAAAATTAGAATGCTATAAAAATAAAAACGAAAAATATAATGAAATTATGAAACATATAAACTCTTAATGGTACTATGTACCCATGTATTTCCTAGACACGTGTGTCAGATTGGATAGATTGGCATGCCAATAGGGTATTATTTTAGCAATACTACGAAATGCTTTATGCTTGTATTCATGGCTTTATGCCCGTATTCATGGCTTTATGCCCACATTCATGGCTTTATGCCAACATTCATGGCTTTTATGCCCGATTATGTGTTATCATGGCTTTTTAGCCATACTGACTGCATACGTGGTTGACGTTCTGCATCCCATGGTATGATGGCCTAAGGCACCGCGGTGTCCAGTGCCAACGGCCTGTTATCTAGTTTAGTCAGCTTGTCATAAGTTACCTTGGCAGAAAAAAAAAATTTATTGAAATAAGTTAAAAATATTAGAAACTAAATAAATCAGTGAGAAAAATCCGAAAGGTATTAAACTAGTATTAAGAATTTAATTATTACGAAATGATCCACAACACATAGAAAATATTAAGAGAGTAAATGAAAGACTAGCAAAATTAGCATAACGTAAGTAATTATTAGAAATGTATCCTCCATAATAATATAAACATAAACTAAATATTTAAATTTATTTGTATATTATATAAATGATTATTGTAAACTTATGATAGAAGAGATTCTGAAGAGCAACATAAATGATGAAAAATATACTGTATGGCAAATTTCATATGAAGCCAGTAAAATTCTTGAGTATAGAAGATATGCTCCAATTATTTTTATTTGTATACATTATTTCTTGTTATATTATTGCACCACTAAGCAGCAATGCTTAGCGCGATGGATTTGTTTCCTCGCGCAGGTATTGAAGTTAAAACCCATCGATTACTAAACAGAGATTTTAGAGTCTGATCTGCAGAGTGTTCAAGGTTGTCACCTCCTCAGTAATGCATGTAGATAGGGCCCATATAGATCATTTTATGTATTTTGTACATTATAATTAGTTATTATTTGTAATGTAAACTATGAATTGTATGTTGAAATATAGATTATGGAACTATAATTAATTTGTAGATCATGTAAATTATGAAATTATGTAAATTAAGGAGATCTGAAAATTTTGCTTATGTAATTTGAGAATGTTTACATATGAATTGAGTATGAATAGATTTGTACAAATGAGTATGTGAATTACAAGAATTGAATGTGAGATGAATATGATGAGCATGAATGATATTTTTATTGTAAAATATTATTAAAAATTTCAAACAGGTGAATAGTAAAATACATCAACTGATAATAAAATAGGGGAAACTCCGCTGGTTTCTCCATAGAAAAATAATCGATATTAAAATATAACGAGATCAAATTATTAAAGGACTAAAGTAAGAATAGATAGGGTGCTCCAGCACCGAATGTAGCACGCTTTGCTCGACTACACTATAGTCGGGTGAGGGGTGTTACAATGTGTAGGCAATTTAGGATCACGGTCCTAAATACGAACCCACAACATTTCAAGACAGATATTTTTTAGTAAGTCCTTAGATGTTTTTTAGGGCGCATAACATAGTTGTGTAAGGCATAGAAGAACATGCATCAACATATCCCCTGTAGGTGTGTAAGGCATAAAAGAACATACATCACCACAGTTTTAAGTGTCGAACTATGAGTGGGTCTGATTCTTCCTCAGGATAGTAAGGGGGATACGTAGGAAGTTTAGAACCATAGTCCTAAATAGGAATCCACAACATTTCAAATCACATAGTTGCTATTATCATGAGACCATAGCTAGTCTCACAATGCAGAGTGTATCGACGGAGCAAGATACACTCGATTTTCACATGACATAGTTATCACTGTTATGAAACCATATCTAGTCTCATAACATAGAGTATGGCGATCAAGCAAGATAAACTCGATCCTCATAACCAATGTTTCATAATTATTAGGAGATTGAGTTTTACTTTGACGAAACTTGAGTAATGCTTCCACATTGATTTCAACTTATGCCAATGTGAGGGGCAAATTATAGACCCTTATTTTGTGATTTATTATGAGTATGTGCATTGAGGCTGTGAGGAACCCGATGATGAAATGATTATATAACTGTAGGATATAATTGGAGGCATAGGGTTAAATTATTAATTCCGTGGCATGATTTTTAAAAAAGAATAATAATATATTTTTGGGAAATTAATTTAAAATAAAATTTTATTTTGTTTAAATTTAATATTGATAGTTTTTAAATGGACCAAATTAAGTTTAATTGGGCCCGATGGGCCTAAGAAAGCATCGTTAGGAATTTTAAATAGACCCATTTAATTTATTTTCTGTAAATTAAATCTCCCACTTGGCCCCACTCTATTCTTCACTCCCTATTGTTGTCGCCCCCCTTTCCTCTCTTCTTATAGGTTGAAATGCCTCAGCCCTATCTCAGTCTCACGTAAATTTCCCAATCCTAGTTGTTTAAGTTTTTTGAACCTTTTCACCCCAGGGCTCCAAACCCTAGCATACCTCTTTCCCTCTCTCATGCAAACTCTCTCTCCCACTCGGCCCCACTCTATTCCTCACTCTCTATTGGTGCTGCCCGCTCTGCCACTTTTCCTATTGGTTAAAATACCTCACCCATATCCCTATCTTACTCAAATTCCCCAATCCCAATTGTTTAAGTTATTTAAACCTTATCACCCTAGGACTTCAAACCCTACCACAACTCTCTCCCAAAACCCTATAAATACCCTAATGGTGTAGGGAGGGAAAAAAAAGAAAAAAGAAAAAGGAAAAAAAAGAGATTCAGAAATATTCAAAAAATTTAGAGCTATTTAAAGATATTTTAGAGCTATAGGAAATTTAGAGATATTCAAAACTCTTTTAGTTCTGTCTTATTTCTTTTCTTTTCTTTAAGAAGATTTTCATGAAAGATTTCTTGAAGGTTTATTTTTGTTATTTTCTTTTCAAGATCTATGCCATGTAATATTTAATTTTATGTTCTTTATCTTTTTTATCTTGCATGTTCATTTGGATCATGTAATCATATTTAATTTGAGGGGATACACAATTTTGCACATATTCAGTTTTCTGTCTCCTAGGTTTTTATTATTTTTTTATATCTTATGAATCTAAAAAAATTTAAAAAAATTATATTCATATTGTACACGAAATTTTATTTATTTTAAGCTCAAGAATCATGGAAAAAGCTTTTGTGTTTTATAAGTTATGGCTGTTTGAATTTAGGGTTCCTGCAAAACCTGATTTGCAGCATACCCAAATTGTGAAGCCCATATCTCTCTTGTTTATTAATATTTTTGTGCAAATATGGTGTCTAAAATTAATTTTAGAATCTTATGAATCTTTTCCAATTGGTTTTGCATTCATATCTGTTCTGGTTGATGAGTTATGAATTTTCAAAAAAGTAGTGTGATTCTATTACTGAAAAAAGTTATGATTTATGTAGACCATTCGACTAGGGTTTTGTTTGGTCTATACATTTTATGATTTTGTATGATGTTTTGGCTGTCTTTTGTAATTTTTTCATGATTTTTAGGCATTTCTAACTATTTTTCAAAAATTGGATTTCTTATTACTATTAATCTGCCAGAATCTGGGAATTGAATGTTTATGCATGTTCTTGTGTGTTCTTGGGTTCTAATTGATATTTGATCTATTTTTCTGTGTTATTTTAATTCAGTAAGTGTTATGAAGTGTTTGGAATATATCATAAGCCTAGACCCTTAGGTAGTTGTAACTAATTAGAAATCTTAACCCCATAGGAGACTAGAGTTAAAATCCAATGCTAATTGTTATTAGTATTTTCTTATTTTCTTTACTTTCTTTATTTTCTTTAAGTTTTCTTTATTTTTTTTACAAACAAAATTGAAAGAACCAAAGAGAGCATTTACATAAAGCTGAATGGGAGTAATTCAGGGATATCATTGCCATACTAGAAGAGAAGCCCATTTTTTAAGGGTAGCTTACCCCAATGGCAACTGTAATTACCAATAAGTAAGTAGCTCTGAATTCTTAGAATAACTGTTGGCATGAAGTTGTAGTAATAATAGGATTTTTATTTGGTAAATTAAAATTAACTTTGTTTTTAATTTAACCAATTTTTGTATGTAATTAATTTAAATAAATACTTGGTAAATTAAAATTAATCTTGTTTTTAAATTAAACTAACCTTAGCATATAAAATAAATTTAATTTAATATTTAGTAATTGTAAAATAAATTAGCATGTTAGAAATCTTTATTAGGTTGTGATTGTTTGGGTCTTATGTGATATTAGAATAAATTACACACGTACATAATTAATTTAATTTAATTATCTTTAGGGTAACTTGGTGAAAAATCAATTAATTAGGTTAAATAGAAACTTAGGGTTGTTTGAAATTGAATTTATTTGTAAATTAAATTCTCAATAATAAATTAATTTTAGTCATCTAATTAATATAATTTAAATAATTAGCAACCCCATAGATAGGAATTACTTGTGCATGAAAACTATTTATAAATAACAACCCTTTTGTGAATTACTTGCTTGTGTATGATTAGAATTACATTTTTAGGATAAAGTTTAATAGAGGAATAATAAACAAGGCTTTTAGAAATATTAGTAGAGGACTGGCACTCGAATTAATAAGGTTAGACCAGGCATAAGGGGTGCCTAACACCTTTCCCTTACGTACCCACTATCCTGAACCTAGACATTGGGCTATGGTAATGACAGTAGTGAAAATTTTGCAAGGAGTTGCCATCCATGACCCTTGGAAGAAGCACTGAATATGTCCTGGTGATTACCCAGGTGGAGCCTCCTGTCTATTTATGCCTTTATGGCTTAAATCCTTAGTACCCTGGTAGTGTTATGGAAAGACGATACTTACCAGTGGTTCGATTCTATTAGAATTGTATGAAGTGTATGTCTAGGAAATGCTGTTTAAAGAAGTGATTCTTAAGTGAGACCATTGTAACTTCACCATCTTTCCTGGGTATTGCCTGGTGCATTTTATATAATTCTAGTAAATGATATTTTGCCTCATGCCTTACTACGACCCCCCACTTTACGCAAGAACATGAATTTTTGTTAAGCGATTTGTCCAAATCAAGCTCGAAAAGTTTTAGCCCATTTCGATTTTTGGACTATATTTCTCCCAAACTGAGAACCCCACGGAGATTCTGAGAGTACTAGCGTGCTCTACTCGGTGAGAGTCGCGGTGATATGAATTTCAAAATTTTCTGACATCAAGAATCTGATGGGTACCGTGAACTTCATAGTCTTTTTTTGATCCTTTAATAAGCTTATTTAATTAAATAAAAATTATATTCTAACTCTTGGTATTGTAGGCTTCGTGAAGGTCATTTCATTTCACGGAAATTCCACCGGCCCTCGAATCTACATTTTTAGACTGGACAGGCAGGTTGCCAGAATTATCTAGGAAGCAGACGAATGTTATAGTCCTCGCCGCCATTTTCAGACACCCTGAATGTGTTCAAAGCATCGGAATTGGTGTAGATAAACTGGAACTCTAAATTTCCTTATTTACCTAGTACCGGGTTTAGAATAAAAATTCATAAAATATTCGTAGGTGACTAGAAAATTATAATTCCTTTTGCAATAGCCTTATAGTATTGTTAAGGACCTTAGGAAAAAATTTTAGAATTTTTAGAGTTAGTTTGAATAATTTTTACAGAACTTCAGTTTTAAGGACTATAATTGAATTTTCTGAGTATGTGAGTTTTGCCTGGTTTGGAGGGCCCAGGAGGGGCCATGTGATGTTGTTGAGATGTGGGTTTGAGACTTATGATTTTAGAAGTGTGATTTGAACCACTTTGTAGGTTGGGTAGATCCTAGGTATAGGAGAAACTTTATCAGATTTCTAGCATAAATTAGGACATCTTTTGTCTCTTTAAAGTCTTATTTTAAAGTTAGTACTGATAAATTATAATATAATTGTTTAGGTGATTAGGGTTAGCCATCCTCGTCCACTTAGCCACCACAGTAGCTTCTGGTTAATCTGTGAGTAGATATTGATTTTATTTATGATTTTAATATTATTATATATTCAAAATATACCCAAGCATCACTTATAAGTAAATGTATATAGCTATTAATAGGCACGCCTTGTGTTACATTCTTACTTAATGAAATCAATGTGGGTGTTATCTTAGGGTAATTTAGAGCTCTATGTATGTGTCGACGTGCGTGTGGTGTGATACTGGATATGGATAGAATGGGCAGATCAGTTAGAGCTAGTATCGCTGGGTCCCAATCCTTTTTGTGATAAGTCAGGATGAGTACGGCTTTGAGTTCATTTTGCTGACCCCCGCATTTGGATTATTAAGAGAAAGTCTGACTTGAGTTAATCTCGCTGGCAGGCATTAGATTAAAAGAGCTGTATAGGAGATCAACTCCCATATAGATACATATATTGATGTGACAGATGGGTGTGTGAGTACTTCAAATTATTCTAGGAGTGAATATTGTTTGAATTTGTTTGGATGTGTTGGTATATGTTGCATTTCATCCTTAGGGATGCATTAGCCCTAGATAGTTATAGAAATTATATTTAAAATCAATATCTTACTCTATGAGTCTAACGCTCGCTCTTGTTCACCTTATTTTTCCAGGTTATAGGAGGATCTCTTTTTTGTGATTAACCTATTTCGTTCTTCGTAGGTCTCTTAGCAGTAATATTAGAATTTCATAGTATTAATTTAAAATATAGAACTTTGCATGTGCTAGAAGTAGTTTATTTGGCTTGGGATTGTAATAGTTTATTTATTTTGAAATTTGTAAAGCTGTTATTTATGTATGTGTGGATATATTGGTGATGGTAGTTTTGGGAAGCGTGGTTAGGGCTTTACAGGTTGGATTTCAAAAATTTTCTAGGATTTCATGCAAATATACAAGTGTATTATGATCCTAGCCAATAACTAATGCCCTAAAGCATGTCAAAACACTCTTTTAACATGAATTTGATATTCATTTGCCATCAAGGATTATTGATTAACTATTAATCAAATCAAACCATAGCTTTATTAGGGATTAAAGGAGACTAACCTCAAAGGCGCTGAATCACACTTCTTACTCCCTTAGGTAGTCTCCAAGAGCTCCACTTGTAGCTTCTTTAGCTTGTCCACCATAAGCTACCACCAAGGTCACCTTTGATAAACCAAATCCTCTCTTAGGTGTTTGCCAACCACTAATTGTTAGGGTGTTTGCTTTAGCTGATGTTTAATTGAATGTATCTTGGCTAGAAACCCTTTATAGTGATTTTGATTCAAAAGAAAACAAGTTTTTCCTTGTGAATCCATGGAAGAAAAACAAAAGGAGAGAGAAGCCCTCTTGTTGCCGTCCAAGATAGAAGAAGAAGAAGAAGATTCAACTCACATGGTCCTCTTCTTATCTCGTATTTATATACAAGAGACAAAAACTATTAAATGGTTGCCACATGTCACTTTAAGACTGAATTTTGCTTTTTCTTGTTTTAATCACATTATGATAAGTGTAAAGCCAAGATTAAATCATCAAAAAGTTGTCTTCCATCATATGAAAGACAAGTGGCACATTTCTATAGGTGCCACGTGTCACCATCTCATGGTGCCATGTGTTACCATCTCATGGTGCCATATGTCACCATGTGAAATTACCATTTTGCCATTGTATTGAATTTTGAGTTCTCAACCCAAAATTGTAATTTCTCCCTCAAATTAATTTATATCACATATAAATAAATTAATTAATTAATCTCCATTAATTAATCTTACAATTGAATTCATATTTAAACTCTTTAAATATAAATTCAATTTATATAATACATCCAATATGCAAGATTTGGTTTCAAGTCATGCTAGGGACTTTGTAATCTTATTGCAAACCAAATCTATTTAATTAATTAATTAAACTCTTTAATTAGTCAATTAATCATAATTTAATTGGTGATTAACTTGTGTAGGTGTGTGACTTACTAGGCTTGTAGAAACCATATTTAGGCCGACCTTCAAAGTCAACTTTGAATAATTATGATTCAACCGATCTCTCTAGTGAACGCCCTAGCTGATCTCTGCCTTATGTTATTCTGATCTCTTAATGATGTCCGGATTAACTTCTCTTCTTAGATTTAATATGATTTGTTTCCCGATCTCTTTATGTCAAAAACTCCAAATTCTAGGGGATAGGCGTTTTATCCGATCTTTAAGTGGATTTAACAAACTCAACAAATTGCAGTCATTTTTTAGGCTTTCCAATTTATTTGATCTCTGTTAGAAAGTTTTATGGCCGATGAATTAGGCAGTGGATCAGTGCTCATCCATGTTAATTTTAATCTTTTCCCGATCTCAATAGAAATTGATCATAAAACAGATTTAAATTCATTAAAATTTGTTCTTAAATTCATACAAGTCAATTAGCAGGGGGGTCTTCTCTGCCCTACTCTCTAGTTACATTCCTTTCTCTCTCCTCACCCTCGTGCTCCTCATCGCTATCCTCTTCGACCGCTAGGATGAGCTTATCCATCCAGGTAAAGTCCTTCTCAGGATAATGCTTCTTTAGTTCGGATAAGAGGTCGCTATGGGCATTCACATATGCCCCAACCTCTTTTGTAGTGCTCTCCTCCTCCTTTGCCTGAAGCTCCTCCTCCTTTGCCTGAAGTTCCTCAGAAAAATGAGCAAGATCGGCAGATCGACTAGCCCGGGTGACTTCAAGTTCTCGCTCCACTTCAGCTATCCTCTCTTCGCAATACTTCACTTGATCTTCCAGTTTGACAATGTAATCATTAGCAGTGAAGTGCTGAGCCTTTGTAGTCAACGCATCCTGGACCGCTTTAAGAATCTCCTTCCATAAGACATGGGCTTTTTCTCTGATCACGTATTGGTTGGCAATAGCCTCTAAGCCCAAACTCATTGTCTGAGTTAGAATATCATTAATACTCTCCTCAGCCAATCAGCTCCGATCTTCTTGGAAATAGATAGAGGCGCCCATGACCTTGGCTAGACCAGGATTTCCTCGGGCTGAGCGGTTTATTTCTAGTGATTGGATAAGGAGTTGAGCTCCTCAGGAGAGCGTTCTTATAGTAGGGCCAGAAGACTCCCCTTCTACATTAGAAAAGATCAAAGGAGGTGGACGTTTAATCTGCCGAGGTGGAGAGGTGACGACCTCTACTTTCAAGACCAGCTGCTTTTGAAGTCGAGGAAGAGAGCTCGGTACTTCTGCCAAGTGGAGAGGTGTTTGAGCAGCGGTGGCAGTAGACTCTTTCATCGCTTGTACCTTTCGGGAGACCTCCCTTTTTCACTTGCGGCTCTCTTTGGAAGCTTCATCACCCACCATACCTGCATAAAGAAGAAGTCAATGAGTTCCCTAAGATTGAGAGGTTAGGGATCTGGATTATACCGATTGTAGGACCAAAGTCAGAAAGCTGAAGCTCGTAATCTTCACGGGTGATCAGCCGCATCATCCACCATTTCAGTTTGGCCATGACCACATCTAAGCATGAATATTTATGGGTGGTCGCCTAAGCTTTTTATTCTTTCACCATGGCATTTTTGTCTTTATTTAAAGTGAGCTTCTTAGGAACTTAGGGGACTAAATAATTCCAATTACATGGGATCCCCTCAAAGCCATTTTGATCCTTGCTCCTAAGGATAAAAAACCGATCCTTCTAGTTCTTCAGCAAAGAAGGGAGATCGGTGATAAGCCCGTAGTTTGGCTTTGCCTGAAAAAACTAAAATTTGTCATCCTTTCTTCGGGCAAGCCTATGCAGCTCGGTAAAAACCCTGACCGTGGGCTCCAGTCTCTTGGCTCGGCAGAGACATTTGAAGGCTACTAAAGTCCGCTAGGAGTTCGGATGCACTTGAGCTACCGAGAAATGGTGGAATTTCAAGACGGCTTTGTAAAATCCATCCAAGGGAAAACGAAGCTCAGACTTCAGCTGCTCTTTGTACACTATGATAAGATTGCCTTTTTCAAAGAAGTGATCAAACCGAAGATCGCCATGGCATCTGATCAGTTCAAACGAGTCGATCCGTAGATTATATTCTTGACTAATAGATTGGAGATCAGTCTCTCTAAGGATTGATGGCAGTTCATCAACTGGTAGGTTCTCCTTCTTCGAAGACGTTCTTCGCTTTAGTTTGGTAGCTTGACCAGTATCCGAAATGATGGCTGTGCTGGATCGCCCGCTTGGTCTAATCATGTTGCCTTCTTCTAAAGTCCACGAAATCTGGACGAAAGGCAGGCTCGCAGCTCTCTGACCCTCAATACCACTCATTTTTAGGAAATAAAAAGGAAAATTCATCGAAAAAAGATTAAAGCTCTTACTAGAGTACTAGTCAGTGCCGAAAAAACTTGGAAAATGAGAGAGAATTTGATGTCGATGAGAGAAATCTAAAAGTGGCATGATTTGCAAATGGCTACCTCCTCCCTATTTATACCCGCTAGTGCATTAAAAGCTGCATCGATAAGTGAGATCTAATCGTTCTAGTGCCCCAAGAAAATTCCAGAAGCGTCGAAAAGAGATAGGATAAAGGAGATCGGTTTATGAGTTTGTTTGGCGGAATTAGATTAGACACAATTAAAAGGGATCAGAAAATAATGCAATAATAAAACAAAATAAATATTCAAATAAAATTTCATTTCATTTCCAAAAGATCAGATTACATCATTTGGGCGATCTCTCAAGATCAGCAATTATAAGTATCCCTACACTACATTCTACCTAACCCAGACTACTTCCAAACTCAAAATGTCGCATGATGGGCCTATGTCAAAGCCTAGTCTTGTGGCTGAATCAAAGATATGTTTGATCAGAAAGTTAGCTACAAATATTGTATAGATGTGCAACTAAGATAGGGTGACTATGACTCTCATGATATTGAGCAGAGTCATCGTTGATGTCATTGACCAGAACCAAGCTGTAGTTAGGATGCCCGACATGGTTGGGAGCCAAATGAATTTTAAGAGGCGGTCATCGACATCAAAATTGAAATTAGCAATCCTCTTGTCTGAGATCAGTCTATCGATCATACCGGTAGATCGATTCGAGATTGGCACGGTTGTCACTTTTGACCTTGATAATTAAATTAGTCTAGTTCTCTCACTGTCATTAGATGATGTTTTCATAGCTCTCTGATTGTCGGGGTCATAAATTTTCAGGCGAGGGGCAAAGGAAATAGTCCAAAAAAGATCAAAATGGCCATCATAATTAGGATTATCGCCGGAAAAGCTAGAATTGGGGCAGTGGCACATTGGAAATAAACTGGAGAAGGAAAAGTGAAGTGTGAAGGTGATTTCATACCGCTGCATATATATAGGGCCTTGGCATTTATTGCAGAACTCAAAGCGGGCTCATCAGTAACCGAAGAATTTATTGCTTTGACTGATACAGGTCAGATTGAGTAGGAGGTTGGAAAATAGAGAGATCAGGAAGTAAAAAAGGCCGGATGCAAAAGAAGATAAAGATCGGAATAACAATCTTAAGATGGGTTAGTCACAATAAGATCGGAATAACAATCTTAAGATGGGTCAGTCACAATAAGATCGAAAAAAAACAGGGGATGACCTATAAAGATCGGAGAACTCAGGGGGATTAAATAACTTCTGGTCAGGATCTTCAATTAGCTCCCCTCACTGTCAGATCCGAGTTAGTTAAAGCATTGCAGGCATGATTTGATCCTCACCACACATCTCATTTGCAAGAACGCCCTCTTAGCTGCCAGACGCTAAACGGTTAAAGCAGCCCTGTACATCTCGACCTACACCGTTGATTATAATTGTAAGGATGGATTTGGAACCCTCAGATCAAAAGTAGATGACAGATTCGGCGCCTTTTGTTCCCAGCCTTTAGATCCATTTTGTAAGGTGAGACCCTTGACTATTGGATTAAGGGATGAAAGGACAAATATTCTGAACAGAATCCTAACCCTCCATTTTGATTCTCTTTAATTCTCAGACATCAGATTATATCCTTTTGAATCTAAACCTTCCGTCTCCTCTTGATAAGATCCTGACCCTTCATTTTGAACACCCATTCCCTATAAATACCTGCATGCAATACTGTAAAAAAAAAAAAAAAAAGGAGGTGGTGATTATTGTGGAAAGACTCTGAACTTTGATTCAGTCTTACTGCTTGTCATTCAAAGCTCTCAAAATTTTGAGAAACTTTAGAAACTAGTTTTCTGAAATATTTCATTTTAAAAAGCTCTAAATCCTGTTATTTTCATTTTCAGTACCTGTGCACTACCCTGTGAACCCAACTTCACTTTGCCTCATTCCCATCACTTTAGTATCTGTGCATTACCCTTCGAGCTCAACTTCATTCTGCTTTATTCCTAATACCTCGAGCTTAAGTTCTTTGGTCGTCTACCTTTAGCTCTCTAAGATTTGTTGATACTGGAGTCGGTTCGCCTATCTCCCCAACTTTCTACAAGTAAGCGTCTAAACTGTCATTTTATTGAATTTCCTTAGTTTGTTTTCTCAAGTTTTTTTTTTTTACATATCCAGTCACACTAAATCTCAGAATAGGTTATCTTAGCTCGTAGTTATTTCTTTTGTCTCCTTTTTTATTCATTCGTAAATTTCATTTATCGTCACCCCGTTTTCATTCCTTTCGAAAGTAGATGTTTGAGTCATTGGCGACTTGTAAATACTCTAAAGAGTATAGGCAGAAGTACTTTAACAAATAAATGAAAACAATAGGAAAATGAACGTAACTCCGATAGTCATAGAAAGATCATAATAGGCTAGAGGGGTCGAAATGGAAAATAAGCTATGAGATCGGGGCCTAGAATATGCTCAGATGATAAGGCAAGAGATCCGAAATCAAGACGAAGTTTGGAAATCGGGTAGACAACCAGAAAAGGGATGGAGTCTGAAACCAAAGAGTTCGGATAAAGCAATCTTGCGGAAGATCGGCAAGGAGTTCAAATTAATGTTCGCTATATAGTTATAAAATCTTGTAGGCCAGGAAAAGCTTTTCACAGGGGCTTCCTGTGTCTTCGGTATTTCTTTCCCATATAAAAGGGATCAAGAAAGACCCTTTACCTGAATCCCCAGTTCAAAGTTCTAATAAAATGCCATTCTTATAAATATATTAAGAGATCAGGAAAGAGTTCTTACCCGAACTCAGCCAAATTTTTAAATGCCATATATTAAGAGATCGGGAGAGAGTTCTTACCCGAACTCAGCCTAATTTTTAACACAATATATTAAAAGATCGGGGGAGAGTTCTTATCTAAATTCTCAGCCAAAATTTTAACAAAATATATTAAGAGATCGGGGGAGAGTTCTTACCCGAATTCTTAGCCAAAATTTTAACAAAATATATTAAGAGATCGGGGGAGAGTTCTTACCCGAATTCTCAGCCAAAATTTTAACAAAATATATAGAGATCGGGGGAGAGTTCTTACCCGAATTCTCCGCTTAAATTTTAATAGAATACATTAAGAGATTAGGGGAGAGTTCTTACCCGAATTCTGAGCCAAAATTTTAACAAAATATATATAGAGATCAAGGGAGAGTTCTTACCCGAATCCTCCATTTAAATTTTAATAGAATACATTTAAGAGATTGGGAGAGAGTTCTTACTAGAATTCTCTTAGCTTAAATTCAAATTAAAATATATTAAGAGATCAGGAGAGAGTTTTTACCTGAATTATCTTAGCTAAAATCCTAATAGAACATTTCAGATGAGGAGAGAATCCTTTCCCCTTCTAATCCTAATACTTTTGTCACAAAACTCTCTATATGTTTTAAATAACAGGTGTGTGGGAGAGTTCTTCCAAAGTATCCCGAATATTATGTTGAGGCCCGATGGAGAGTCCTCCTCAAGGCACTCATATTTATAGAGGCAAAATTCCTCCTGAAAATATCACAACTTCAGTATTCATATTAATCCCCAAAATACCTATTACGCAACACCTATTCACTGAAGGGTCATCTCATGTACTCGTATTCTTGGACAACCCGTAATAGTGAAATATCAAACATTCCTTTTATCCGTTTAAAGGATTAACATCATTATTCTAACCCCCAAATTATCAATTTCAATTTATAAAGAGCACAACATTAAATCTACTTACCCTTGTTAAGGGACGAGGTGGGGTGCCTTACACCTTTCCCACCCGTATATGGACCCCAAACCTAGAATCTTTGTTTTCGAAGTGGTTTTTAATTTACTTTTACAGATAGTTTTCTTTAATTTTCCTCAAAATTAAAGTGACAACTTGTGACACCCCTTACCCATCTACAGTGTAGCCAAGCAAGATATGCCACACAGTGTACCGGAACACCCTATTTTAATTCAATCATTTTTTTATTCTTCCTAATTTATTTTTCTTCATAGTTATGAAGTACAATTTATGAAATATAATTCATTTAAGTCATTTATTGAAATTATAATTTATTTGAGGTTCCAAAAATTTTATAGAAAATCCAATAGAGTACCGGCTAAAAATGGAGAAAATAGTTCTTCGGAACCTATGAAAAACACTTCCAATAATCATTTCCAATCATTCTCAAACTTCAATAACCATCAACATGGTCTCAACATTAGCAATCATTTCAAGTTCTCAACATTAATCCACAATCTCATTCAAATTCAAAATCAATTAAAATTTCATGAAGATATTCTCAAATTATATTAATTAACAAAATTCGTCAAATATATACATCAACATATGATTACATAAATTTACTATTTACATGAGTTCATAATTTACAAATCACAAACTACTACCTATTACAAAATGCGAAAAAACATAATTTCAAAAGGGACCTAAAGGTCCTACCATTGATGCATTATAGATGAGAGGTGACTCTAACTTTAGGCAGATCTGTGACCTCACCTAGTCTGTGGTCTGCTGGGCTCTCTGTCTGTCTCTCCAGAACCTACGCGTGGCAAAAAGCGACGCGCTAAGTAATAATGCTTAGTGGTGCCAATAATAAAATAAAAAGAACTAATAAAAAAAATATATGCAGTGAGTGTATTGATGTCTCATGTAGACAAATTTTTGATAATTATTGGTAGTCTTATTTATTTGGTACTTGTTACATTCATTATTTCATTAAATTTATCAACTTTCATTTTTGGTTGCCCAAGTAACCTATACTGGATGAGTGGACTGGATAAATGGGTAAACTGGCACTGAGTATCAAGTACCTCGGGTCGTCACACCATCGGTCACATATGTGTCTCCCGGTGTGCAACAGAATAGCTAATAAGCTATAATAACATTAGGCACAAGGCCAAGTCTCAACACAATGTCAGAATGGCTAAAAGCCATGAAATCACAAAATGGCATAATGCCATGTTCAGTACTGCTAACTGAACCCTATTGGCATGCTAACCTATTCAAACCAATCTTGCTAGTTGTACTAGGGCATGTTACACTTTTAAACTTTATAATTCTTGAAATTTAAGTTTAAGTGTTACTATTCATTTAAGTAGTCAACTAAAATGTTGACTTTATAAGTAGTCAACTAAAATGTTGACTTTTGCATAGACAATAGGTACATTGGTTCTAATACTCCCAACATACCACATTTTGCACTCTAAAGTTGTTGGCATTGGTTGCCAATACCATTTCTAAGCTTAATGTTCGTTGTTCAAAATTTTCAGTTTTCAAGCCTTATGTTTACTGTTCCATTAGTCATTTTTACAGTAGGAATTTGGCAAAGTTGTCTTCATGAAAGTTGTTCCTTATTTTGTCTAGTTACATTTCCTTTTTTTGAATCACTCCATTTAGAGTTTTGTAGCTCAAGTTATGGCCTAAACACCATAACTGGCCGGATTGGACAGAATCCAAAATTAGGCAAAGCGGTTCTGCGGTTGGTAACCTAAGTTTGGTTGGCAATTTGACTAGGTTATGGTCAGAATTTGGATTAGTGTTCTTCATGAACGTTGTAGTCTATGTCTCGACTTTCTGCTGGTAAAATTTCAGGTCAATTGGACCTTTCTACACTGAGTTATGACCAAATGAATAAATACTGTTCATTTAGTCATTTTGCCTAGGCAGAATGCAGGTCACTCGGATTAGGGCAATTTTTAGGTCAACTTAGTTTGGTTTTCTGGGAAAGGTTTCTATACCAAAGTTGTGCCATTATGTGTCTAGTTTCATCTCCAATTGGCCTTGCACCAATTGAACCTACACAACCCAAGTTATAGCTGCCCAAACATACTGGACTTACATCTAGACCTACAGGTCACACAAGGCAGCTCAGCCAAACTCAAATCCCAAGATACAACTCACTTCAATTCTTCATCATATACAGCCAAATGGTCACTAATTGACCATTTAAACTTTCATTCACCAACACATGAACAAGATCCAAGTTTTTGTGTCCAAACCCTAGCTCCAATTCAAGGTTCACATAACACATGTCAATTAGGCATACTAATCCATTTCAAATTTATGTCTACACATCAACACCATTTCTAAGCCATTTTAAATCCATCAAAACCATCAACTACCACTCCCATAAAGCTGGTCAAAATTCCATTCTCAATTTCACACATGATTTATCTCAATTTCTTAATTATTTGTTCATATTCAAACTAAATTTTAAGAAATAAACAAGATTAAGTAATTAACATGCACTAACCTCTTTGGTCTCTTTATTGGCTTGTATAAACCTTGGAATTTCTTCACTTTATGATAATCAATACCTTGCTCTTAATGTGGGGGTTAATTTTTGTGAAGGGTGTTTAGGGTTTTAGGGTGAGATTTGGTAAGTTATGAAGCTTTGGTAAGCTTTCAATGGTGGAATGGGTATTGAATTTGAGGGAGACGGCTAAATTTTTGTGAAGGTGATGGCTGCTGAGTTTTCTGAGTTTTTGCTATATTCTTATCCACTTTTATTAGTTAATTTAAGTGTTGATTAAATATGATTGGTGGGATTTTTTTTAATGACATCATAGTGATGTCATAATTGGCCTTTTATCTAATTTTCTCTTCTTTTCTTCTCTACTCATTTTCAATTTAATTTTTAGCAATATTTATTCACATTTTATGTCATAATAATTATTTACTTAACTGGACAAGTCGGCCAAAAATCACCTCCGAAGGCGAAATGACCAAAATGTCCTCCGTTTGGGTTAACAGACCAAAATTGTCTGTACCGATTGAAAAAATTTTCTAAGTATTTTCTTGGCATTCTAATGCCATAGAAACCTCAAAGACCCTTCTCTGGAGTTTCAAAAATTATTTTATGAATTTCCCCCCTGGTTTAGGGCTCCTAGTTGCGAGAACCGCAACTTCCCACTAGGTTACCCATCGCTAGGGCACTGGCTCATTTAACTTGGTTGCATTTTATTTCTAAAATTTTTTATGAATTTCTCTTACTAATATTTGAGTTAATTATGGTTCCTCACTTTAGTTTAAATATTTTTCCAGACGTTCTAGCTGTCCAGACCAACACCGGTCACCGGAACAGTAGAATGTATAGAATTGCTACAGGGAGGGTGTTACAACTCTTCCCCTCTAATTTAAATTTCGTCCTCGAAATTTACCTGATGCAAACTATTGAGGGAACTGTTGCCTCATCGTCTCTTCACTTTCCCAAGTTGCCGAATCGGTGTTATGGTGCCTCCAAAGCACTTTCACCAGTGGAATCTGCTTATTCCTCAACTCTTTCACTTCCCGAGCTAGGATCCGTATGGGTTGTTCTTCATATGTCAAATCTGGTTGTACTTCAATTTCTTCCATGGAGATGACATGTGAAGGATCTGAGCGGTATCTTCTTAGCATAGACACATGGAACACATTGTGGATCTTGTCCAGCTCTGGTGGTAAAGCTAGCCTGTAGGCCACTAGACCCACACTTTCAATAACTTAATATGGGCCAATGAACCTAGGGCTTAACTTAATTTTCTTCCAAACCTCAGTACCTTCTTCCACGGTGATACCTAGAGGAACACTTTGTCACCAACCGCATATTCTATTTCTTTTCTCTTCAGGTTGGCATAAAATTTTTGTCTGTCTGAAGCAACCTTCAGATTGGCTTTGATTAGTTTTACCTTCTCCTCAGTCTGTTTCACCAGGTTTGACCCTACCAATTTATCTTCGCCCAATTCAGTCCAGCACACTGGAGTTTTACATTTCCTCCCATACAGTGCTTCATATGGGGCCATTTGGATGCTAGCTTGATAGCTATTATTGTATGCAAATTCTACCAGTGAGAGGTATCTATCCCAACTTCCCTCAAATTCAATGACACAACTCCTCAGCATATCCTTAAGGACCTGACATATATTTCATGTTATTATTAGCATTTCAGTTCAATATTTGTGTTAGTTCAATTGGTTTCAATTGCTTACCTGGATTACTCTTTCTGATTGCCCATCCGTCTGAGGATGGAAAGCTGTGCTGAAGTGGAGTTGTGTACCCAAGGATTCATGCAACTTCTTCCAAAATCTCGATGTAAACCTTGGGTCTCGATCAGATATGATGGAAAGTGGAATTCCATGTAGTCTAACTATCTCACTAATATACAATTCTGCTAACTTCTTCATTGAGTAGTCAGTCCTAACTGGCAGAAAGTGTGCTTACTTTGTCAATCTATCTATTATCAACCATACTGTATCATGCTTCTTCTGGGTGAGAGGTAGACCACTTACAAAATCCATGGTGACCCGATCCCATTTCCATTCAGGTATGCGTATAGGCTGTAGCAAACCCGATAGAACTTGATGTTCTACCTTGACTTGCTGACATGTCAAGCATTTAGTCACATAGTCAGCTATGTACTTCTTCATACCAGGCCACTAATACTGAAGCTTCAGATCATGATACATTTTTATACTTTCTGGGTGCACAGCATAAACACTGGTGTGTGCTTCTTTTAGAATACTGGCCTTCAATTCCCCATCATTTGGTACACACAGTCTTCTTTTGTAGTACAGACACCCATCTGCTTTCATCTCATAGTCAGTTGCTTTCCCTTCTGAGATTTTACTCACAGTAGTCATTAATTTTTCATCTACCTTTTGCCCATCTAAAATCTGCTATAGCAGGTTTGGCCTCACTTGTAACTCAGCCAAAATAGCTCCATCTCGAGCCAAGGATAGACGGGCATTCAATGATCTCAAAGCTGTGATGGATTTTCTACTCAAAGCATCTGTAACTACATTTGCCTTCCCAGGATGATAGTCAATTACACAATCATAGTCTTTCAGGAACTCAATCCATCGCCTCTGTCTAAGGTTGAGCTCCTTCTGGGTTGGCAAGTATTTCAGGCTTTTGTGGTCGGTGTAAATGTAGCATATTTCACCATATAAGTAGTGCCTCCATATCTTCAGTGCGAAGATAATTGTTGCAAGTTCTAGATCATGGGTAGGGTAATTCTGTTCATGTGGCCTTAGCTGCCTGGAAGCATAAGCTTCCACCTTCCCCTCTTGCATCAATACAGACCCTAACCCATTATGAGAGGCATCACTGTAGACCACAAAGTCCTTTCCCGACACTGGCTGTGTTAACACTGGTGCCTCTGTCAACATAGCCTTCAACTTCTCAAAACTGGTCTGACACTTGTCATTCCAGTCAAATATGACATTCTTGTGTAACAACTTGGTCATTGGAGCAGCTATTAAAGAAAATCCCTTCACAAATCTTCTGTAATACCCAGCTAGCCCCAAGAAACTTCTGACCTCGGTTGTATTCCTGGGAGGCTTCCATTCCATCACTACTTCTATCTTCTTGGGATCCACTCTAATCCCATCAGCTGACACTATATGTCCAAGGAATGCAATTTCATTTAACTAGAAGTCACACTTTGACAACTTAGTATACAACTTCTTTTCTCTCAGGGTTTACAGAACAATCCTCAAATGCTCATCATGTTCTTCCCTAGTCTTGGAATACACCAAAATATCATCATTAAAGACCACTACGAACCGATCTAGGTATGGATGGAAGATACGGTTCATAAGGTCCATGAATGCCGCTGGTGCATTTGTTAGGCCAAAGGGCATCACCAAGAACTCATAATGCCCATACTGGGTCCTGAATGCAGTCTTTGGCATATCTGCATCCTTCACCCTCAACTGATGATACCCTGATCTGAGATCAATTTTAGAAAATACTCCTGCTCCCTTCAACTGATCAAACAGATCATCAATTCTAGGCAACTGATATTTATTCTTCACAGTCACTTTATTCAACTGCCAGTAATCAATGCATAACCTCAAAGTCCTATCCTTCTTCTTTATAAACAGCACTGGAGCTCCCCATGGTGACATACTAGGGCGTATGAACCCCATATCCAGTAACTCCTGTAACTGGATTTTCAATTCTTTCAATTCTGTGGGTGCCATCCTATAAGGAGCAATAGAGATTGGTGCTGTACTCGGCAGTATCTCAATAGCAAATTCGACTTCCCTTTCTGGTGGCAAGCCAGGCAATTCTTCAGGGACACATCTGGGAAGTCTTTTACTGTGGTTATGTCACAAAAATCTCGCTTAGCCTGCCTAGTATCCACCACATGTGCTAGGTAGGCTTCACAGCCTTTTCTCATTAGTTTTCTTGCAACTGTGGCTGAGAAGACATTGGACAAAAAATCTGTCCTTTCCCCCACAACTGTGATCTCATTACCCTCAGGAGTTTTCAAGGAAATTCTCTTCAATTTACAATCAACCATTGCCTGATGACGTGATAACCAGTCCATTCCCAAAATCACGTCAAACTCATGGAAAGGCAACTCAACCAGGTCTGCCAAGAATTCATACCCCTGAATCCTTAACGGGCAACCTTTATACACTTTGTTCACCATTACACTGTGGCCCAATGGATTAGTGACCAGGATGTCTTGGTCACTCTCCCCTACTAATATCCCCCTTTCTACAGGTAGGTTGATGCAGATGTATGAATGAGTGAATCCTGGATCTACCAATGCATGCACAGATGTATTGTAGAGGGAGAACGTACCCTTGATAATGTTCAGGGCATCTTGCTCCTCCTGAGCTCTTATGGCATAGGCTCTGGCAGGTGGTCTGTCCTTAGGCCTCTCTGCTAGCTCAGATCCAGGTCTCTGTGATGGTCCCACTGCCTCAGATTTGCCAGATTTCCTACCCCTTTGTGGTGCAGGAGTAGGTCTGTTTGCTTGTGTTGGAGCAACTGTAGTAGTTCTGCGTGGACAGTTCCTCAGCTGATGCTCTGTCGACCCACACCTTAGTGCACCGCCACTCTCCAACACTCCCCCTTATGCCACTTCAAGCAATGTGGACATGCAGAAGATGCTGGGGCTGGTCCCCTGAACCCCGTCCCTGGAGAGCTACCCACTGATGGTGTGGACTAACCTCTCCTAGGGGTGAACTATGGCCTGGGCCCCTGAGACTGACCCTGACCTTGTGGTGGACCTGAACTCTGTGCAGGTGGACCTTTGAACTTCTTTCCTGGTGCAAGAGATGAGCTAGACTGACCCGAGCCCCTCTTCTGCTATCTCTTTCTTCTGGTTTGCTCATTTATTCTCACTTTCTCCACTTTTAATGCAACTTCCACTAACTTAGTGAAGTCTATAATTCCCAAGGCAGTGATTATGATCTTGATATTGTCATTTAATCCCTCTTCAAATCTCTTACACCTTTTAGCCTCATTAGGGACTATCTCCCTTTCGTAGCGACTTAGTCTGACAAATTCCTTTTCATACTCTGCCACTATCAGCTGTCTCTGCCTCAGATTAATGAACTCTCTTCTTCTCTCTTCTAGGTATACACTACCCACATATTTTTTCTTGAATTCTGAGAGGAAGAAGTCCCAAGTTATTACTTCTGGCTGCACTTCACTAGACATTGTATCCCACCATTGGTAGGCATTATCTTGCAACAAAGATATAGCAGCTTCTAGATTTTGTTCAGGAGTGTAGTGCAGTTGTTTTAAAACTCTACCGGTTCTGTTCAACCAATTTTCAGCTGTAACAGAATCATCTTCTCTCTTGCCAAAGAAATCCACTGCTCCAAATTTTCTTAGTCTTTCTAGATGTGATTTTTGCTGTGGAGGTGGTGGTGGTGGTGGCGGCATTACCTGACCATTTGTTCAAGAATTCGCCATTTGTCGGAACATGGCCCGTGGAGGTGAGTAGGCTCGCTTGAGTGGCGGAGTAGGTTTTCCCTACCCCCGCCTTCGCCATCGCAGGTGGAGCATGACTCTTCACTTCCTCCTCAACTGCGCTCTTTGATGTAGGGTCCATATCCTATTCAAAATAACAAAGACAAACAAATCTGCATTAGTGTCACCTCGACTCTTACAAATGCAATGCATGGTATGGACTCGATCTAGGCCCAAAAACGCCTAAACCGTGCTCTGATACCACCAAATGTGACACTCTTTACTCGTCCACAGTGTAGCCGAGCAAGATATGCCACGCAGTGTACCGGAACACTCTATTTTAATTCAATCATTTTTTATTCTTCCTAATTTATTTTTTTCAAAGTTATGAAGTACAATTTATGAAATATAATTCATTTAAGTCATTTATTGAAATTATAATTTATTTGAGGTCCCAAAAATTTTATAGAAAATTCGGCAGAGTACCGGCTAAAAATGGAGAAAACAGTTCTTTAGAATCTGTTAAAAACACTTCCGATAATCATTTCCAATCATTCTCAAACTCCAATAACCATCAACATGGTCTCAACATTAGCAATCATTTCAAGTTCTCAACACTAATCCACAATTTCATTCAAATTCGAAATCAACTAAAATTTCATGAAGATATCCTCAAATTATATTAATTAACAAAATTCTTCAAATATGTACATCAACATATGATTACATAAATTTACTATTTACATGAGTTCATAATTTATAAATCACAAACTACTACCTATTACAAAATGCAAAAAAACATAATTTCAAAAGGGACCTAAAGGTCCTACCACTGATGCATTATAGATGAGAGGTGACTCTGACTCTAGGTAGATCTGTGACCTCACCTAGTCTGTGGTCTGCTGGGCTCTCTGTCTGTCTCTCCAGAACCTACGCGTGGCAAAAAGCGACGCGCTAAGTAATAATGCTTAGTGGTGCCAATAATAAAATAAAAAAAACTAATAAAAAAAATATATGCAGTGAGTGCATTGATGTCTCATGCAGACAAATTTTTGATAATTATTGGTAGTCTTATTTATTTGGTACTTGTTACATTCATTATTTTATTAAATTTATCAACTTTCTTTTTTGGTTGCCCAAGTAACCTATACTAGATGAGTGGACTAGATAAATGGGTAAACTGGCACTGAGTATCAAGTACCTCGGGTCGTCACACCATCGGTCACATATGTGTCTCCCGGTGTGCAACAGAACAGCTAATAAGCTGTAATAACATTAGGCACAAGGCCAAGTCTCAACACAATGTTAGAATGGCTAAAAGCCATGAAATCACAGAATGGCATAATGCCATGTGCAGTACTGCTAACTGAACCCTATTGGCATGCCAACCTATCCGAACCAATCTTGTTAGGTGTACTAGGGCATGTTACACTTTTAAACTTTACAATTCTTGAAATTTAAGTTTAAGAGTTACTATTTATTTTATTAGTCAACTAAAATGTTGACTTTTGCATAGACAATAGGTATATTGGTTCTAATACTCCCAACATACCACATTTTGCATTCTAAAGTTGTTGGTATTGGTTGCCAATACCATTTCTAAGCTTAATGTTAGTTGTTCAAAATATTCAGATTTCAAGCCTTATGTTTACTGTTCCATTGGTCATTTTTACAGTAGGAATTTGGCAAAGTTGTCTTCATGAAAGTTGTTCCTTATTTTGTCTAGTTACATTTCCTTTTTTGAATCACTCCATTTGGAGTTTTGTATCTCAAGTTATGGCCTAAAAACCATAACTAGCCGGATTAGACAGAATCCAAAATTCTGGGCAAAACTGGTTCTGCCAGATTTGGTAACCTAAGTTTGGTTGGCAATTTGACTAGGTTATGGTCAGAATTTGGATTAGTGTTCCTCATGAAAGTTGTAGATCTATGTCTCATCTTTTTGACCGTAAAATTTCAGGTCAATTGGACCTTTCTACACTGAGTTATGACCAAATGAATAAACACTGTTCATTAGTCATTTTGCCCAGGTAGAATGCAGGTCACCCAGATTAGGGCAATTTTTAGGTCAACTTAGTTTGGTTTTCTAGGCAAGGTTTCTGTACCAAAGTTGTGCCATTATGTGTCTAGTTTCTTCTCCAATTGACCTTGAACCAATTGAACCTACACAATCCAAGTTATAGCTGCCCAAACTTGCTGGACTCACATCCAGACCTGCAGGTCACACAAGGCAGCTCAGCCAAACTCAAATCTTAAGCTACTACTTACTTCAATTCTTCATCATATACAGCCAAATAGTCACTAATTGACCATTTAAACTTTCATTCACAAACACATGAATAAGATCCAAGTTTTTGTGTTCAAACCCTAGCTCCAATTCAAGGTTCACACAACACATGTCAATTAGGCATACTAATCAATTGTAAATTTATGTCTACACATCAACACCATTTCTAAGCCATTTTAAATCCATCAAAACCATCAACTACCACTCCCATAAAGCTGGTCCAAATTCCATTCTCAATTTCACACATGATTTATCTCAATTTCTTAATTATTTATTCATATTCAAACTAAATTTTAAGAAATAAACAAGATTAAGTAATTAACATGCACTAACCTCTTTGGTCTCTTTATTTGCTTATATAAACCTTGGAATTTCTTTACTTTATGATAATCAAAACCTTGCTCTTGATGTGGGGGTTAATTTTTGTAAAGGGTGTTTAGGGTTTTGGGGTGAGATTTGGTGAGTTATGAAGCTTTGGTAAGCTTTCAATTGTGGAATGGGTGTTGAGTTTGAGGGAGACGGCTGAATTTTTGTGAAGGTGATGGCTGCTGAATTTTTTGAGTTTTTACTGTATTCTTATCCACTTTTATTAGTTAATTTGAGTGTTGATTAAATATGATTGGTGGGATTTTTTTAATGACGTCATAGTGATGTCATAGTTGGCATTTTATCTCATTTTCTCTTCTTTTCTTCTCTACTCATTTTCCATTTAATTTTTAGTAATGTTTATTCACAGTTCATGTCATAATAATTATTTACTTAACTGGAGAAGTTAGCCAAAAATCACCTCCGAAGGCGAAATGACCAAAATGCCCTCCGTTTGGCTTAACAGACCAAAATTGTCTGTACCGATTGAAAAATTTTTCTAAGCATTTCCTTGGCATTCTAATGCCATAAAAACCTCAATGACCCTTCTTTGGAGTCTCAAAAATTATTTTATGAATTTTCTCCCGGGTCTAGGGCTCCTAGCTGCGAGAACCGCAACTTCCTACTAGGTTACCCATCGCTAGGGCACTGGCTCATTTAACTTGGTTGTATTTTATTTCTAAAATTTTTCCTAAATTTTTCTTTTTAATATTTGAGTTAATTATGGTTCCTCACTTTAGTTTAAATATGTTTCTAGATGTTCTAGCTGTCCGGACCGACACCGATCACCGGAACAGTAGAATGTACGGAATTGCTACAGGGAGGGTGTTATACAACTCCTCACTTTTCCCACTTTGGTGAGTACCATCTGGTGACCACAAAGTCCTTGCGACAGCTTAGCGACTCCACTGGGGATTGTATCCTTAACCCTAGTTTAGAAGTCTAAAAGCAGATTTAATTTTATACTCATTAGGGGGCTTAACTTATAAAATTCAAAAGTCTTAATATATTGATTATTATTATTCTTTGTAAACATTTTGCTTATTTTGATTATCTTGTTTATTACAGCAATCTTCGTTTAGAACTCCCCCTGAATAGGGAAGAGGTAAATATGTCCCTTCACACACTGATTATTTACATAATGTCTTCACACACTTCAGCCCTATACTCGGGCTTTCTTACCCTTTGGGAAATAGGAGGGAGTCATGTAACGGTACCCATGGGTTTTACCCCGTTAGTATCTGTGAAGGCTTCTGCTCAGATTGGAACTTGTTCCATTTACTGTGATACTCGTGGAATTCTCCCGTTAGTATCATGGTGGTGGAATGAGGCCTTACTATATACAGTAGGGACAATTTGGGAACCTTTGAGCTTTTAGAACTTGAGCTAAACTATCACATTAGCTGAAAGCCATAGCAAACTACCTCGTAAGGTAGAAATATCCAATTAGATAGTACTTACCCGATATTAGGATTTTCTCTATTTGTAGGATAAAAGGGAGATAATTGCTCTTGCTCCACTCCCTCTTTTACTTTTCTTATGTAATTTAAAGGCAAATTTGAATTATGCTGTTAAGATAATTTGCACACCTTCCTACCTTGATAGGTGTAAAAATATCATCACCTTAATTCAAAATTACTTGAGTTTATCCTAATGACCTACTTTCTATAGGTATTGTAAACTAGTGTCTATAAAGGATAAAGAGAAACTTTAAAATGGCATCCTCAAGTCAGTCAACTGAAGGAGTTTCAAGGCAAGAACAGAATGCTAAACAATTGTCCAGACTAATTCATTATTCAAAATCTCTACAGATTGATGACATAGGGGCAGACATTTGCCCACTACCCCCTTGATCCTAGTAAGGTTGAGGTTAGAATGACTGGTCTTAATGATTTATCCAGCAATTGGAAATCACTTCCCAATTATGTCAAAGTAAAGTTTGAGAAAAAGTATGGGAGGATTACAACTTTGATGTGGGTCAGAGTACAAGTTCCTACATTAAAAGCCATGTTATCAACTTGGAATCCCAGGTATAAGGTGTTCTCCTTCAGTGATATTGATACGATTCCCACTATAGAAGAATATCAGGCGTTGCTAGAGATCCCTTATGTGGCGCAAAATCGCGTTTATCTACACCTTGAGCATAGGCAGACCTGGAAATGGTTTATGCATATACTTGAAATCTCTGCAGAGGAAGCAAAGGCAAAGGAAACCATCAAGGGAAGCACAAATGGGTGGTCTTAGACTTACATAAAAAAGCATTTGGATCTACATATCAGGGCAAGCAATGGGAACAGGCTTCATTGGCACTAGCTTTGGGAATTTACGGCTTGATCTTGTTTCCTGGGCCTTTGGGAGTCATAACTCATAGCGTCACGGAGTTGTTTTGGGTGGTAGAAAAGTAGAATGTCAACCCAATACCTGCCATCCTTGCAGAGACCTTTTTAACTCTAACGTATTGCCGACGACAGGGTAAGGGAACCATCAAGTGTTTTTCCCAATTGCTACATCTTTGGATCCTCAGCCATATCTGTCCTCTGAAAACTAAGGGATTAACTTGGTATCCTGACCAGCCTCTCATCGAAAAGATGGCTAAATTAGCAATAAGTCCAAAGAATGAACTACAATGGCAAGAGCAGATTCTAAGCTTCAACAGTCACAACTATTGCTGGAGGAAATTGTGGACTATGGGCTAGCCCATTTTGTTCAGTACAGGGGATAATCACTTGGTACTTTTGATGGGATTGACTGGGTGCACAAGTTACATCCCAGCTTTGGTAATGAGGCAATTCGGTTCAACCCAGTTCACGCCGAATGTTTAAGGGTTCCATCAAGCTCATTTCTATCATGAACCCGGTAGAGAAGAAGAACTGAAAGCATTTCGAAAATCCTGGGAAAAGGTCACCTTGATTGAACGGTTGCCTAAAGGGCCAAGCACTACGGAAGATTATCTCAGATGGAAAAAAAGCAGAGATAAGGGATATCGAGTTTCTGAACTAGCAGAGCCTAAGGGAAGCATGCCTCATTGAGAAGTTCTTTCAGAAGAAGTTAGTGCCAAATTGGTCAGCTCTTTATAGAATTCGAACGCTGAGAACCAGAAATTGCAAGAACATATAAGGCAGTTAGAAGACCAACAGCAAATCCTGAAAAAGGAGGTAAAGAGGCTCAGGGAAGAAGTAATAGCAGGAGAAGCAGAATTTAAGGGATAGTAAATACAGTGGGAGAAAGAAAAGACCTTACTTCAAAGCGTAGTGAGAGAGGTAGGAGTCCAAAATGGCACATTACAGGAAAAACTGGAATATCAGGAAATACTTATGGAAGAATATAAATAGGAAAGCAAAAAGAAGAAGCTTGAATTGAAGGAGCAGGCACAACTTATTAATGACATTTTGAAAAAATGTGCCAAAGAAAGGAAAGAAAAAGAAAGGCAAACAACCCTTCATCAAGAGCTGAGAGAAAATGTTGACCAGTTAGAAAGAATGATAGCACAAGGAAAACAAGAACTGCTGCCAGAATCCGAGTACGCCTTAAAGACATTCAATCTTGCCAGACAAGAAGAAAGACTCTATGAGTATCTCAAAAGATGTCATTGTATTTTAAAGAGTCTTCCTGAACCTAGGCGATAGCAAGAATGCTATGTATAAACAGATTGTTAATGAATTGTTTGAACCATGTTTAGCGAAATATGAATGAATAGTGTAACTCTTGTGGGAACTATCCTCATTAGGGTTATACGAAAAGATGAAAGTGTCATATGGACAAGTGTCATAGACATGCATATGATCCCATCATTTACTGTTGGACTATCGAGTGATGCCATGATAAAGTTGACACAATTAACCTTCTGTAGACTCTATTTTTAGCAGTTATTTGCCACCGTATTCTTTGTCTAGTTAGGATCTTTAACTGTAACAAAATTTAAAACTAATAAAAACTTTTTACAGGAAATCAACATTGCTCCAAACAAAGTAAACCCGATCGAGTAAGTGGTTCAACTGAAAAGAGTTTACTTAACAAGGTCCTGAGCAAGGAAGATAATGGAAGACCAGGAACAAGTGCAGAACCTATAAGGACAAGTTTCAGAATTGAGAGACTAAGTCTCAGAGTTGATGAAACTAATGAGGGAGATGTCCCAGAGTAAAGAAACCATTGGACCTACACCAGAACCAAATTTACCAGTAATTCCCCCACTCGCACGATGGTTGATTCCCATCAAGCTTTAACCTCTTTCACCTTCCAGGCTCCTATTCCTGATTTGACAATCATCATCAGTCCAACATTCCCAAATAATGACTTACCCGTTTTTTATCATCCGGATGTCTCAAACGCCGAATTTCACCCTTCTATACCAATCCCTTTAGTTTACATTGCAAATAATTTCCCAACCAGAGGCTTGGCTTATGTAGCAGGGAGTGAAAGTAAAGAAAAGGAAAATGAGAAGTTGTCTACTCTAGAGGAAAGACTGAGAGCTATAGAAGGTCTGAACATGTATGGCTTAGTTGATGTATCTTTACTGAGATTGGTACCGGATGTAGTAGTACCACCTAAGTTTAAAGTCCCGGATTTTGACAAATATACTAGAAATTTAGATCCCAGCATCCATTTAGCCACTCACATAGCCAAAAAGTCCACCCTCGTGGGAGATGACAGACTTCTAGTCCATTTCTTTCATGGAAGCCTCTCTGGGGCAGCCTTACGATGGTGCACACAGCTCGATAGGAGTAAACTACACTCCTGGAAAGATTTGGCCAATGCTTTGCTCAAGCAGTACAAATTCAATTGCGATGTCACCCTGACACGAAGAGACCTTCAAAATCTGGTACATAAGGAGAAGAAGAGCTTTAAGGAATATGCACAAAGATGGAGAGAGAAGGTAGCTGAGGTATATCCTCTGATTACCGATAAAGAGCTTTGCTCTCTATTCATTGAAACCCTGAAGGCCCCGTATTTCAATTTAATGATCAGAAATACGTCCAATAGCTTTTCCAACATTATCTAGACTGGCAAAAGGATTGAAGCTTGTTAGTAGTATGCCCTAGAGCATATCATTTTGTATGTATCTTATACATATTTTATTAATAAAAAGCCAATTTCACTTTTCCATTTACATAATATATTTATGTGTAATAGAAAAGGTCCATTGATATTTTGTTAGAAATTTTATTCTTATGTTGTTAAGAATACGAGTGACAGTTTTTCTAGCACAAAGTATCATAAATAGGTTCACAATCGAGGATACTTCACACAGGACATGACTTATCCAGAAAGATTGTAATCATGTTTGTTCCCAAGGTATTTATATGAGATATAAATAAGATGGAGTGGTGAGTCTCATGCCACATAACAAACATGATAGGCATTTATACATGATAAGTAAGCCGAACCAGTGATGCATAAGACAAGCGCATGGAGTTTACTCTTGTCAATGCATTGTCATATATCATATCAGTGTATATAATCTTTAGACCTGAGATAACACAGTTATCTTGTATATAGGTGGTTTGAGTTTGATACTGCTTTCATACTTGTACTGTGTATGGGTATATGGGCATGTGCTGGCTCCTACTAATTATATATGGAGATAAGTGTTGATCAAGATGGAATCTGTTGCCCTAAGTAAATAGGGATAAAATCATATGTTCATTTAATAGTTCTTGATGTTTCAAGTTCTTAGGCAGGACAGACAGATTTAGTTAGAAAAGAGTTTTTGACAAGAAAATCTAATTAATCAAGAACTAAAATTAAAAGGAAACATAATATTCATAGCAAATGGGGTTTGACATAAACTATGACTCTAGCTCAAATTGGGATTTTGTAATAGAGAGATTCTAGTGCATGGTAACATATAATTATAGGTTCATTTAAGGTATTCCTTATTACTGATTGGGTGGCTATGGCATGCTATGCTAGGTGTTAACTTTGGTCTATGAGATGCTTAAAATGATTTAGAGAAATCATTTATGGTAAGAAAAAGTTCTGATCATATTAAGAGTTGATATCATATCTTATTGCCAATCAGTGATGAGCCTAGTGAGTCACACACATACACAAGTAATCACCAAGTTAAATGTGATTTAATTAATTAATTAAAGAGTTTAATTGATTAATTAAATAAGTTCGTTTTGCAATAAGATTGCAAAGTCCCTAGCATGGCTTGAAACCAAATCTAGGTAATTAGATGTATAGTATAAGTTAAATTTATATTTAAAGTGTTTAAATATGAATTTAATTATGAGAAATTAATTAATAGAGATTAATTAATTAGTTTATATTTGATATAAATTGACTAGAAGAGGAGAAATAATTATTTTGGGTTGAGAACTCAAAATTACAACACAAGGGTAATTTGGTCATTTTATAGGGTGACATGTGGCACCATGAGATAGTGACACATGGCACCATATAAGCTTGCCATTTGTCTTCCAATCATGCATGATGATTAAAGTCAAAATTAAACCTAGCTTTGATACTTGGCTTAATGTGATTAGGTCAATTAAAATTAAGGTGCAATCAGGTGAGGACATGTGGCAAGGGTTTTAAGTGATGACCTAATCATAAAAGGGAAAGAATGAAAGAACAAACATAACATTCTGATTTTCTCTCAAAGGTGCCGCCACCCATAGAGCCTTCTTCCTCTCTTCTTCTCCTTCTCTCATCAATTCAAAGAGAATTGCCCATATTCTCTTGAATTAAAATTGCTAGAAATTGTTTCTAGTGTCCTATATACATCTACAACCTCTCAAAAGGCAAATCCCTAATTTCCAATTGGTTGGCAAGGCTTGAGAAGTTGTTCAAGGGGCTACCATTGGTGATCTTGGTGTGGACAAACTAAAGGGACAACATTTGGGGTCCTAGGTGCTTCCCAAAGGTACCAATCACATCAACAGTGCATCAAAATGTTAGTGCAAATGTTCTTGTATTAATCTATGGTTCTAATGAATTAATCTATTAATTCAAAAATCTTAAATGGCAAATGTATATTCAAATACATATTAAAAGTGTTTTAATATGCAATTGAACATTGAAATCAATTAGATACATAATGAATTTTGCATGATGCATGAGACTCTAAAAGAAAATTTTTGAATTCAATGTTCTAATCTAATAACTTTCATGCTTTCGCTCCTTCAAAGCTAACCTCAGGTTAGGAAGGTTGCAGGAGTTGATTGGAGAAAACTCTACAAAGAAAATCGCCAGTTTTGGGAAAAAGAAGGAAGGTGATGTACAGTCTATTACCAGACAAGCTCACCCACCACTCGCTTAAAATAACTTTTGACCATACCCTACTATTTAGAATCCAATGATAACAAATGTTCTGCCCCCTTTTCCAAATTATCCTCACCTTTGCCCGCAATATCCACCTCAAGCATGCAACACCCCTCACCCGTTTACAGTGTAGCTGAACAAAGTGTGTCACACGGAGTGCCGGAGCACCTGATCTTATCTGATTTCATTATAGTTCTTGATTTATTTATTCAAAAACTTTATTTAAGGTTTAAGCTATTTTTACTTTTATCAAAATCTAACTAATTTGAAAATTTCAAAAATTTTAACGATAATTTGGCAGAGTGCCGGTTGTAATTTGGACTAACAGTTCTTCTGAACCTGCCAAAAACAATTTCAATATATGCTCAAATTCATAACTCAGATTATCTCAAAGCATTCTCATCAGTTTCTCAAACTCAGATTCAGTCTCAAAATTTCTCAAACTCAATCTCATTCAGAGTCATTATGACTAGATAATCAATTCAAATATCAGAATTTTTATATTTCATTAACTTATATAATTTGCCAATTAAGTACATAAATTTATCAAGTACAGAATATACAAATGAAATTACAGTTACTAATTCACATTACATGTAACACCCCTATTTGCATAGCCTAGTATATTTCACTGTTCCGGTGACCAGTGTCGGTCCGGATAATTAAGGGGATTAGAGCCACATCTAAGACGACTAGATAAGTCTTGAAAAAAAATAATTAGTAATTGTCAATTAGTTAAGTATAAATAAGAAAAACAGAATATAAGAGGTTAAACAAGCCGAGAGTCACAGCGATGGGTGACCTTCTCGGGAAGGACTGCAAGGTCAATTTAAACTCAAATTTCAATCTGTAAAATGTGACGCTGTGGTCCTTAGCACTATTGTGAACACAGTGAAAAAGAGAAAATCACAGAAAATAATTGTTAAGCCGGTCAAATAATTAGGTCAGAGATTCGGAAGAAATATTGAATTATTTACAAACCGAGTTGAACCGATGAGGGGCAATTTGGTCAATTCACTCCTAGAACTGACTCCTAACCTAACTATCCAATAAAATCTGAGAAATAAAAATTTTGAAATATAGAACTAAATTAAAGAAGTATGGAAAAAAAAGAAAAGAAAATTAAATAAAAAAGACTTATGACATCATAATGGTGATGCAAGCATGACCTCATTAATATTATAATTTTAAAATATGAAAAAGTGAGGATAAATATTACAAAAATAAGACAAAAAATAAAAAGAAAAAGTGGTCTTCTTCTTCCATTTTTCGTCACTCTCTCTTTCTCTTTAATTCTCTCACAATTCCACCATTTTTAACCCTTAAAAGCTTGATTTCTCCTCCCTTCCTCACCATAAAAACCCTAACCACCAACATTAAAGTTTGATTTTAGACCTTGGTGGAGTGATTAGTAACAAAAAGAAGAAGAAAAAAAGGAGACTTGGAGAGTTAGAGAATCCATAAATCAAGGTATGTATAAATTGGTTTTAAATCTTTAAATACTACTTGAAATTTAGTTGAGATGCATGGAAATTGTGAAGAAAATGAAAATAATCTTGCATGCATGATTAGTAGAAAATTAGGCAGCCATGATGTTAGGAGAGGTTGAAGTGTTTTAGTTCAATGAATTATGTATATAAGCCTAATTAAGTGTGTAGAGAATGTTTAGATAGCTTAATTGCATAAATTGAAACACTTGGAAAAGTTAGGGTTCTTGACCTTAGGGTTTTGGAAAAAAAAAAGGAGAATTAGTAAATTGATGTAAAAGACCTTATTTGAATTGAGAAATGGTCAATTGTGACCATTTGTGGTGTGTATGAATTATTGGAAACAAGTTTAAATTCGGATTGGAGAGGGTTAATCTGCAGGCAGCTTGACCTAGGTCCCTTTCAGGGACCAAAGTTGAAAATTTACCAACCCAATTGGTGTGAGACTAATTGGGAGTGAAACTAGACACAAAATGGCACATTTTTCATTCAGGAATCATGCTCAGAAAGTGACCATAGCATAGTGAACAAATTAGCCAAATCCAGATTAGGCAAACTGACCTGTACAAAAATGACCAAATGAATAGTATTTATTCATTTGGCCATAACTTGGGCTAGGCAGGTCTAAATGACCTGAAATTTTACCAGTAGAAATTTGAGATATAGACTTACAACTTTCATGAAGAACACAAGTCGAAATTATGCCCTTAACCAAGTCATTTAGGCACCCAAAATTGGTGACCTAAAACTACCAGCACCAAGTTGGTGCCCAGAAAATCTGGGTTAGACCAATCCAGCCAGCCATGTTCAAATGGCTATAACTTGAGCTACAAAACTCCAAATGGAGTGATTCAAAAAGGAAAATAAAGTTAAGACAATAAGGAACAATTTCTATGAAGAAAATTTAGCCAAATTCTAACAGCAACATGACCAATGGAATAGTGCAAAATAGGACCAAAAACTAAAAATTTGAAATTTTGCCTAAAAGACTTAAGTTTTGAGAAAATAACCAAATCCTACAAATTAGGTAACCAAAATGTAGTATGTGGGTGAAATTAGAATTTCCATACCTATTAAGCATTAGAAAGTCAATAAATTGACTTGAATAGTATCGTGAATAGTAACCCTGAAATACAAATTTTAAAGAATGTCAAGTTTAGCATATTAAAACTAGGTATAAGTAGATTTGAATTTATTTGTGGAGTTATGATAAATTGTGATACTGAAACATTGTGAAACTGTGTGTTTCAGTGGAAAAGAATACCGAGAAAGAACCCGAGATATTGAGTCAAGGCCAAGAGGCGACTCGTATAAGGTTTGTCCACAACTAACTATTTTGTTACTTTTCACTTCTAAATTGATTTGAACAAGTTTATTTTATGACTTATGATTTTGTTGTGTTGAGAATTTTAACTTATTGAATGAAATTGTATAATTTAAATATAAATTTTCTTATGCATTTAAGGATTTATAGCATGGTTTTGAGGATTGTAAATTTTAAGTTTGATGTGTTGCCAACCTTGAGCATGAATTTATGATGATTCAATATGTTAATAGTTTGTGAACACTTGGTAAATAGAAATTGTTTTGAATATGATTTGAAACCACAGTTGACATGACAAAATATGTTGTGAATTCTCATTAGCTTGTCTAGTGAGATATCTCCTCCACTAGATGGGGTGAGTTCCTTCCTCCCTGGCTTGCCAGTTGGGGAAGAGTTTGAATGAGTACTCATATATACTAGCTAGTCTTTGTTCCTCCCTTTTAGCCTCGGTTATTGGGAGAGTTTGAAATGTCGTGGTGTACAACATGGTATCTATTTGAATTTTGGGTCATGAGTTCAACTGTGTGAATTGTTGGTAATGCCCTTTAAATTATTCATAGTTTGATAAATTGTTGTTGAAATAAATAATTTGTCAGTGATTCAAAATATTTTTGTATTGTTTCGAGATTTAAAAGAAATGTAGATAAATAATTACTATTTGATCAAAATGTTATTCAAATGAATAATTTGCATGAATGAAAATATTAATTTCTGAATGTTATAAATTTTGAAGAATTTAGAAATTTTAAATTTTATTTGTTATGAATTGTCAAGCATAACTTGTATTAAGTTTTAAATTATTAGTTTGTGCACCACTGAGTTCACCACTCAACGATAGCTTTGTATAATGTCACAGGTGAAAGAAAATATAAAGCAGCTGAGCAAGATTACTGAAAGACATAGTGAGACTATCTTCAGGTATATCATAGGTATACCCTTGTACTTTAGATTTTGATGTAATTTTGTAATTATATGTATGAAATTTTCTTTGAGTAGTTGTACCAACTCTTTTGTAATATATTTTTGGATTGTAATCAAATATAAATTATTATAAGGTTATCTTGAGATTTTCTGTATTTATAAAGTTTTGCACTACTAAAGTTTTAATGCTCCCATGAATGTAAATATTAATTTTGTTATCTTAATGAGATATTTCAATGTTTGATTTAATTTAAACTGTGTATTGAGTTGCTTGTGTTGATTTGTGAAATGAGATTGAATAATGGAGTTGTGATTGAGAAAAATATTGAGAGTGTCTTTATTTTCAGGTTTTGAAGAACTGTCTTCTCAAAATACAGACGGCACTCTGCCGAAATTTTTGTAAAAATTGTGAAGATTTTAAATATCTAAAAATTTGATTTATGTTTGGACTTTAAATAAAAGTTTTTAATATCTGAAAAAAATTTTATCCACCAATTTAAAAATGAACAGAAATTGTTTTAAAATCCCTTGTAGTATATTTAATGGGTTATCGGTAGGCGAAGTACGGTAATTCATTCGGTGTACTATGGGAGCATGTTACATCTTACGAAGAGTAGGGTGTGACATTACAATATAAGCAGTAATTATAATGTACAGATTAGAAAATATGCTTAAAATGAGCCCTATCTACATGCATTGCTGAGAAGGTGACAACCTTGAACTCTTCTGACACTTCTGCAGATCTGGACTCCAAAAATCTCAGTCGACAATCTACTGGTTTTACCTTCAGTACGTGCGTGAGGAAACAATTCCATTGCGCTAAGCATTTCTGCTTAGTGGTGCAATAGTATAACAAGCAATAATATATACAAATAAAAAAAGAAATAAATCATAATTCAGATATCCAGGAATCAATTATTCTAACTATATTGTATTTTAAGTCTCTACGATTTTGCAAATTGTATCTTTGTTATGTTTCTATTGCTAATCTTTTTTACTCATTTAATTCAATGCTTAATTTAATTGTACTGAAATTTCTGTGTACTTAACTTAACTTAACTGCCTGAATTGAATAATGTTTTAATTGACTGCCCGTGTAGCCTATACACTGACTAGACTGGATAAATGGATATACTAGCACTGGGTACCTAGTACCTCGGGCCGTCACACCATCGGTCACAAAGTATCTCCTAGTGTGCAAACAGTGTGGCTAAAAAGCCATATAATCAATCAGGCATTAAGCCTAGTATAATAACACAATCTATATAGCCATAGGCTATTAAAATCATAGTATGGCATAATAAGCCATAAAACACAATATGACGTAAAACCATTTACAGAATAGCTGTCAGAATCCTATTGGCATGCCAGCCTATCCAAACTAGTCAACTAGGAAAACTAGGGCATATTACAAGATAAAATATTTATTTCTTTATTTTTAGGGTTTACTGGTCATTATACAATTCACTGGTCAATGAAAATGTTGACCTTTTTAGATATCATGGATAAGTTGATTCTAGTATCAACATGTCACAATTTACAATTCAATATGCTATCAATATAATGCAATTTATCCTTTTTCACAAGTTGGCATTCATTACCAAATTACTTCAAGCATCATTTTATGTAATTGTTAAATTCTCAATTTTTGTATGCTAGATTGGTCTAGCTTAAAGTCCTATTTCTCTTGGTTTTTAGCTTCTAGTCAAAGAAGAAAAATTGTAGCTCTGTCTTATTGCACTCTAGGCAAAATTTAGGGTTATTCTGAGTTGTATAGACCAAGACATGGTCAATTTAGTAAAGCTGGACAGATTACACCTTTAGTACAAAATTTAGTCAATTTTAGTTCTGGCAGTTTTGGTACCTAAACTTGTGCAAGCTATTTGACTTGGTTTTGGCCATTTCTGGGCTTTGGTGTCTTCATAATAATTGTAACTCTATGTCTTATTGTACTCTGGGAAAAATTTCAGGTCATTCTGAGTTGTATAGACCAAGATATGGTCAATTAACTAAAGCTGGACAGATTGCACCTTTAGTGCAAAGTTTGGTCAATTTTAGGTCACTTTTAGTTTTGGCAGTTTTAGTACCCGAATTTTTTTAAGCTATTTGACTTGGTTCTGGCCATTTTTGGGCTTTGGTGTCTTCATAAGAATTGTAGCCCTATGTCTAAGCTATCCATGGTAAAAATTTCAGATCAATTGGACCTGGTTTGAGTGAATTGTTGTCATCCTAATGACTACTATTCATATGGTCAAAAATCTGGGTTGCAAGGTTGCCATTTCGGATTTGGTCATTTTTAAGGTCAGTTTCTAGGCAGAATTTTGACAACATTTTTGCATGAAAGTTGGCCTATTTGGTGTCTAATTTCACCCCCCATTAGCCTCATACCAATTGGGTTCACAATTTTGCACTTATGACCTAATTTAGGTACTGCCAACACACACAACCTGCATTTGAACATTACACTTTCAATTTTGACAATCCTCCTTCTCCCAATACTTCAATATTCAATCATGGCACTTCTATATATATTGCACACAATTCTAGCAAAGCATTTTGGGCAGAACACTCAAGTGCTCAATGTACACAATACACCATTAATGTTTAACATCTACTTCAACCCAAATTCAATGTACAACAACACATATATCACACATAAACTTTCATGGCAATTACACAAACTGCCTACCATTCAACACCATCATATTTCTTTGATAAATTTCATAAACTCACACATAAATTCATGATATTTAAGGCTGCTCAATATGGCAGTTTACCAAAGCATCAAAGTCCCACTTTTAAATCCTTAATTCAAATGTTCTAATTCAACAATTCACATTCAATCAATTTCTAGCACAAGTATTTTCATCAATCCAAGTGTAACCCTCATTTGCTTACTTATCAACATCCCAAAACATCAATTAAATTCATGAGATAATTAATCTCTCATGTTCTCTTGGCTGCCCAAAATGAAGCAACAATACAAATCCCCATTTCAAAAGCTCAATCACAAGTTACACATGGGATTAACTTACTAGCATCACAAATTACTTTAATCCATACTAATTCCCATCAAATACCATCAAATACACATAAGAATAATTCACTTACCTTCCCTTTTCATGGCTGCCAAGAATTACACACACCAAATACTCACTCAATTCCTTAAATTTTTCAACCAAACTACTCACCATAACCTCAATACAAACTTTAATTAAGCAAGGGAAGAAAAACTAGCACTAACCTCAACTTGAGCTTGAAAAATCCTTGGAATTGCCTCTCCTTTTTGCTGCCTATATGTTGCCCATAGTGCAAGGATCATTTTTCATGGAGGGAGTTGAAGAAATAATGGCTTAAAGGTAGGTAAATGGAGCTTGCTTCATGGACGTCCATGGAGGACACTTGAGAGCTTCAATTCGGCCATGGGAGAGGAGCTTGATGAAAGTGATGAAGTGAGTGGGAAAATTCTACTCCTTAGGTGTCTTTATATAGTGCCACTTAGTATCCACTAAGTAAAGTTTACTAATATAATAATTAAACTATGTAATATTTAAATTAAACCCCACAATTCCTTCAATTGTATTTCAATTTCATTTCATTTTTTTTATGAGAATTTCTAAATTTAATACCACTTATTTTTTATGGACATTTAAGTCAAAAGTCCACTCTAGGTGTCAAATGACCAAAATGCCCTTCTTCGGGTTAAATTTGGACTTTTTCGGTGGTACCGATTTACTCCTTGTACCGTCGATTCCTTAATTTTTATTTTTCGTTTATACTAACTTACTAATTTTTCATTGACATTTCCAATGTTAATTACACCTTAGTAAACCTTTAATTATGTCCCAAAAATACTTCCCCGAGTTCCCCACGGTCCAGGGCTATAACGGTCCTCGTCGTAACTTCCCGGTGCGGTCACCCATCGCTACGGGTTTGGCTCGTTTAACTTAGTCACATTTTATCTCTTTTATTTTTCCTTAATTTTTCTCATCACATATTTCATTATTTTATACTTCCTCACTGTCATTACAGTGTAGTTCTAGACATTCCGACTTTTCGAGGCAGACATTAGCTATCGGAACAGTAGGATGGATGGACTGAAGGAACGGAAGCGTGAAAAACACAAGTTTATACCATTGAATTCAAAAATTTTCACCTAGGGTCACATGCATCATGCAAGATTTATTTTGATCTATTTGATTTCAATGATAAACAACATATTAAAACTCTTTTAATATGTTTTTGGATCTGTATTTGCCATTTAAGATTTTAAAATTAATCAGATTAATTTTAGAACCCTAGATTAAATCAAGAACGATTACACTAACCTCTTGATGCAATCGCAATGTCTGCGCTTTGAGATTCGTCTTGAGGACACGGATGTTGTCCCTCTAGCTTATCCACACCAAGAACACCTATGGCAGCCCTTGAACAGCTTCTAAAGCCTTTTCTATTAATTAGAAATTCAAGTTCTGCCTTTTAAGAGATTAGAGATGTAAACAGGACACTAGAAACAATTTATAGTGTTCTTAATTCAAGAGATTGATGGTTAATCTCTTTGAATTGATGAGAGATGAAGAAGAATAGAGGGAGGGCTGCAAAATGGCATGACCAAGGAGTGTGGCTGCTGATTGTATTTTATTTTCTCATAACAACACTTAAATAGCTAGGTTAACACATTAAACCCTTGCCACATGTCACCCTTTGATTAGCTCTAGGTTTAAGTGACCCAATCACATTGTGCCAAGTGTCAAACCTATATGTAATCTTGATTTTAATCATCTTACCTGATTAAAAAACATTTGGCAAGCTTATGTATTATGCCATGTGTCACCATCTCATGGTGCCACGTGTCACACTGCAAAATGATCAAAATGCCCCTGTGTCTTAATTTTGAGTTCTCAACCCAAAATAATTATTTTTCTTCTTCTAATTAATTTATATCAAATATAAATTAATTAATTAATCTCTATTAATTAATTTCTCTTTAATTAAATTCATATTTAAACACTTTAAATATAAATTTAACTTATATTATACATCCAATAATCTAGATTTGGTTTCAAGTCATGCTAGGGACTTTGCAAACTAATTGCAAACCAAACCTATTTAATTAATCAATTAAACTCTTTAATTAATTAATTAAATCATATTTAATTAGGTGATAACTTGTGTATGTGTATGACTTACTAGGCTCATCACTAATTGGCAATGAGACATGATATCAACTCTTAATATCATCAGAACTCTTTCTTACCATAAATGATTTCTCTAAATCATTTTATGAACCTCATATACCATGGTTAACACCTAGCATAGCATGCCATGGCCACCCAATTAGTAATAAGGTTTACCTTAAATGAACCTATAATCATATGTTACCATGCACTAGAATCTCTCATTACAAAATCCCAACTCAAGCCGAGTCATGGTTTATGTCAAACTCCATTTGCTATGAATATTATGTTCTCTTTTAATTACAGTTATTGATTAATAAGATTTTTCTCATCGAAACTCTTTCTCGAATAAATCTATCTGTCTGGCCATGAACTTGAAACATCAAGAACAATTAAATGAACATAGGATTTTATCTCTATTTACTTAGAGGAATAGATTCCATCTTGATCAACACCTACCTCCATATATAACTAGTAGGAGCCAACACATGCCCATATACCCATACACGCATACAAGTATGAAAGCAGATCAAACTCAAACTACCTATATACAAGATAACTATGCTATCTCAGTCTAAAGATTATATGCATCGATATGATTTATGACAAAACATTGACAAGAGTAAACTCCATGTGCTTGTCATAAGTGTCACCGGTTCGGCCTACTTATCATTTATAAGTGCCTATCATGTTTGTTATATGGCATGAGACTCACCATTCCATCTTATTTATATCTCATATAAATAACTTGGGAACAAACATGAATACAATCTTTACGATAAGTCATGTCTTTATTATGAAGTATCCTCGATTGTGAACCTATTTATGATCGTCGTGCTAGAAATATTGTCACTCATATTCTTAACAACTTAAGAATAATATTTCTAACAAAATATCAATGGACCTTTTCTATTACACATAAATATATTATGTAAACGGAAAAGTGGAAATGCCTTTTATTAATAAAAATATGTACAAGATACATACTAAATGATATGCTCTAGGGCATACTACTAACAATCTCCCACTAGCACTAGAGCCATTCATTACAATATCTTAGATCTATCTTCTCAAGAAGTCGGTCTAACGAGTGCGTGACATAGGCTTAGTGAATGGATCACCGGATTTTCACCGATGCTATTTTCTGCATGGCTACATCGCCTCGCCCAACTATTGCTCACGATAATGTGGTAGCGCCTTTCTATGTGTTTGGATTTCTAGTGAGACCTTGGTTCCTTAGCTCAGTATGATCGCTCCATTATTATCACGGTGTAGTGGAACCGCGACTCAATGGAAGGAACTACCGTAAGTTCTCACGAACTTTTTATCCAAACGACTTCCTTTGCAAAGATTCGATGCAAAGAATATACTACCTCAGTAGTGGAATCTGCGATCGTGCTTTGTTTGGAATTCTTTCAACCGATCGCACCTCCATTACAAATGAACACATATCCAAAGGTAGACTTTCTATCATCGATATCCGATTGGAAATCGTAATCGTGATAACCATCCAATTGCAAGTCTCCACTCCATAAATCAAGAATAAATCCTTAGTTCTTCTCAAGTACTTAAGAATATTCTTGACGACTATCGATGTTCCAAACTGGATTGGATTGATACCGCTAGTCAAACTAACAAAGATATGCGATATCCGGCCTAGTACACAACATTGCATACATTAAACTTCCAATAGCTGAAGCATATGGAATCCTGACCATCTTATCTCTTTCTTCAGGTGTCTTTGGAGACATCTCTTTAGAAAGATAGATACCATGTCTCACTGGTAACAATCCTCTCTTGGAATCAAGCATGTTAAACCTCTTTAACACCTTTTCCAAGTATAGACTTTGGGATAAACCAATTATTCTTTTCGCTCTATCTCTATAGATGCGAATTCCAAGAATATAGGTTGCCTCCCCTAAGTCTTTCATGGAGAATGTATTTGACAACCATACCTTTATAGTCGTCAAAATACCTGTGTCATTACCCATCAACAGTATGTCATCCACATATAAGACAAGGAAAGTGATAGCACTGTCACTAACCTTCTTATATACACATGGCTCATCCTTATTTTTGATAAAACCAAAGGATTTAATGGCTTCATCAAAACGGATGTTCCAACTCCTTGAAGCTTGTTTCAACCCATAAATGGATCGCTTTAGCTTGCATAACTTGGAACCATCTTGGGATTCAAATCCCCTAGGTTGTTCCATGAAAATGTTTTCTTCAATGTATCCATTGAGAAAAGATGTTTTGACATCCATCTGCCAAATCTCATAATCATAGTATGCAGCTATTGCTAATAAAATCGTAATTGATTTAAGCATGGCAACAGGTGAGAAAGTCTCCTCATAGTCGATTCCTTGCCTTTGGCGAAACCCTTTCGCTACAAGCCTTGCCTTATAGGTCTCTACCTTTCCATCAGAACCAATTTTCTTCTTGAAAACCCATTTGTTCCCTATAGGTATAATACCTTCAGGTGGGTCAACAAGATCCCAAACATGATTCTTAAACATGGAATCAATTTCGGATTTCATAGCATCAATCCATTTTGAAGAGTCTATATTTGATATAGCTTCTTCATAGGTAAGTGGATCATCTCCATGATCTACTTCTTCATGAGTAGACAACTCTTGTTCTTCTTCATGAAGAAAACCATATCTCACTAGTGGGTGAGATACCCTGGTTGTTCTACGAGGAACAGCTGTAGATGTTTCATCAACGGGTATTGGTTGACTAGATGGATCTATATCCATCTGATCTGTTGGTTGGTCAGAATTATCCAATTCTAACTCTATTTGCCTTCCTTTGCCTCCTTCTTGAACAAACTGTTGTTCAAGAAATGTGGCATCTCTACTTATTACAACCTTTTGTGAAGTAGGAAAATAAAAATAATATCCAAAACTATCTTTTGGATATCCAACAAATCTACCTTTTTCTGATCTGGTCTCCAATTTATCAGTGTTCAGCTTTTTGATATAAGCTGGACAACCCCAAATCTTAACATGCTTAAGACTTGGTTTTCTTCCATGCCATATCTCATAAGGTGTGGAAGAAACTGATTTTGATGGAATCCTATTCAGAATATACAAAGCTGATTCTAGTGCAAATCTCCAAAAGAAGATTGGCATATCAGTATAGCTCATCATACTACGTACCATATCCAATAGGGTACGATTTCTCCTTTCAGATACACCATTCAGCTGTGGCGTTCCTGGAGGAGTCAGCTGAGAAACAATGCCATGCTCTCTCAAGTATTCATCAAATTCAGTACTCAAATATTCACCTCCACGATCTGATCGAAGAGCTTTAATATTCTTTCCTGTTTGATTTTCTACTTCAGATTTAAATTCTTTGAACTTTTCAAAAGATTCATGTTTGTATTTCATCAAATACAAATACCCAAACCTTGATTTATCATCAGTAAAGGTAATAAAATAATGAAAACCCCCTCTAGCCATTTCTTTAAATGGACCACATACATCACTATGTGTTAGCTCCAAAATATTTTCAGCTCTTAGCCCTTGTCCAACAAAGGGTGATCTAGTCATTTTACCCTGAAGGCAAGATTCACAAGTTGGAGTAGGCTCAGAGCCCAATGAGGATAGAATCCCCATTTTCTCCAATTTTGCAATCCTATCTTCTGCAATATGACATAATCTTAAGTGCCAAATATATTTTCAACTTGAGTTGGTTTTCACCATGGCATTGCATTCTTTTAGATCACTTGCATTCAATTTGTGTTTGTCATTATTATCCAAATAATAAAGACCATCATTCATATAACCCGAACCAACATATTTATTTCCAAAATAAATATTGCAAACATCATCAGTGAACTGAAATTCATAGCCATTTCTAGTCAAACTAGATATAAAAATGATATTCTTAAAAGCATCAGGTACATATAAAATATTATCCAAACACAAAACATGTCCAAACATGTAAAAAGATTTAGATCCTATGGCTAAAGCTTCAACAGTTGAGCCATTGCCAATCCGGACTCTAATATCTTGAGAGCAAGTCGCCATCTTGTTTGCTAGTTCTGCATATCATTAGAAATGTGAAGCGCACGATATCTAAAACCCAAGCTGTAGATGAACTATGAGTATCATCAGAATCTAAATAACAAGATATGGACATACCTTCCGAAGGTGTATCCTTCTTGTCCTTCAGAGAAGCAAGATACTCTGTGTCACACCCCGGCTTAGTGGGCCCCAGCTCAAGCCCCTCTATGGGTGGCCATCTTGCCGGCGTACCCCTCTAGAGGCCGGCGATGCAACTCAAATCGGTACTGTCCGCTTTGGTGGAGTTCAATCCCTTCGCCCTGCAGAGCTAGGATTCGAACCCATATTACCTCACGGGTTTGCTTCGCCTCTTACCAATTGAGCTCAATTGGTAAGAGGCGAAGCAAACCCGTGAGGTAATATGGGTTCGAATCCAGCTGCAGGCGAAGGATTGAACTCCACCAAAGCGATCCATTTGAGTTGCATCGCCACTCTGAGGGCACGGCAAGATGGCCACCCAAAGAGGGGCTTGAGCTGGGGCCCACTAAGCCGGGGTGTGACACTCTGGGCAGTTCCTTTTCTAGTGCCCATCCTTTTGGCAGTGGAAACACTTTCCTTTGCCTCCATCAGCTTTAGTCTTCCTTTTCTGTTTAGCTATTTTCTTGGAAGGACCAGGAATCTGAGGTTTCTTTTTCTTATTGCCCTTCTTCTTGTTGGACTTTCCAGTATAAGAAGATGCAACCAAAGCTACCTTTTTCCCTTTATTGCCTGGCATATTCTTTTGGGCAATAACCAGCATGTTGAGTAAACCAGCTAAGGTGCATTCCTGTTTAGTCATATGGAAATTTGTCATAAAATTCCCAAAAGACTCAGGAAGGGACTGAAGGATCAAATCCGTCTGTAGTTGGAAATCCATGTTGAAGTCAAGATGTTCCAACTGCTCAATCAGCCGAATCATCTTGTGGACATGATCCCCAACATTCTGTCCCTTAGACATCCTCATACGGAATAGCTGTCTAGATATCTCATACCTAGCATTCTCTTTGTGCTCACCATACAACTCTTGTAGGTGAAGGAGGATCTCACTCGCACTCTGCATGTTCTCATGTTGCTTCTGTAACTCATTACTCATGGAAGCAAGCATGTAACACTTAGCTCTCATATCATGCTCCTTCCACTTGTCCAAAGTATCATGTTCCTCTTGTGTGGCCTCTGGAGGTAAGGGACCAGGAACATTTGAATCTAGAACATATCCTATATGTTCAAGGTTCAGGACAAGCTTCAAATTTCTTAGCCAATCGCATGATTTGGTCCTGTCAACCTATTGTGATCAAGTATGCTCGCAAGGATATTGGATGGTGGTGGTTGTTTTGTGCTCATTTTTATCAGAAAATTAACTGCAGAAAATAACCAGATTAATTAGTAAATGTATCATGTAATTAACCAAAATGATTATGGTCTTTTAATCAAATTGGTCCTCCCACTAACTTAGTGAATCCTACACTTCCAAAGTAGGAAACGGAAATCCTAGTTGGATGGATTTCTAGTGGGTGATTGAATTCTTATAATTCTATTGATCATCCTCAGGTACATCCATTATTGGAATTACAATAAACTATAAGTGAGCAACTCCTTGCCCATCACATCTCATGTGAGGTTCAATCCTTTACCTAGCCCCTAATGCTCAAAATCTCAGGTACATCCATTATTGACTTATCTTGCATTAGTTAAGTTGATCCTATTGAGTCAGTAATTATGTAAATAATTTTAATGTCCTCAGGTATATCCAATATTGGCCACCAAAGCATTTACATATTTACAACATCTCATGCTTAACAATTATTCTTAAGAAAATCTCTTAAATTAATTGCATCTCATGCAATTATTTAAAATTTCTTAAAATAATTGCCCCAATGGATGACCTATGTTATAATTACTTTAATTATAGCATATCCAACTTAATCATTTGTTTGGAAGATTTTATGGTCATTCTAATTACTATTAAGGTCTCACTTTGCACATTATCCATTTAGCATGCATATATCATATAATTGCATACATTTCCATACATCTCATGCATTCATGGATAAGCAGTAAATATGGTATGATCATAGACTTTCTAAGGGATTCAATTCTGAGCCACCAAGAATTGAATCAGGGCATTCCTAGGTGCATTTCATTCATTCATTTTACAAGAGTTGCTGAAGGAGTACATAATCAACATTTGATCTTGAATTCCTCCCACTGGTCCCACCAATGCTCTTGACCTCCTTGAACTTCTTGCAATCCAATATTACATAGTAATCCTTGGCATACCAAGGCGAATTTACAAGAACTTAAATAAATGAAATTACAACCCAAAAATTATTACAAACTTAATAATACATGCCCAAAATAAATTAAAATAAATTAATTAATTTACAATCCCAAAGAAACATAAAAGAAATAAATCCAATCACATTGGTCTTTTATAGTCCATGATCATCCATCATGCATATCACTATTTAACAATTAAATAAAACATACATACTTAAATTAAATTGAATATCTCATATTCAACTTAAAAATCCAGATTTGAATATGATTCAAATAAATTTAAAAATTCATATTTGAATCTCATTCAAACAAATTTAAAAATTCAGATTTGAATCACATTCAAACAACTTTAAAAATTCAGATTTGAATCACATTCAAACATTTTTTAAAAAATCAGAATTGAATCACATTCAAACATTTTTAAAAAAAATCAGATCTGAATTTTATTCAATCAATTTTTAAAAAATTAGATTTAAATATGATTCAAACAACTTTAAAAATTCAGATTTGAATCACATTCAAACAACTTTTAAATTTCAGATTTGAATCACATTCAAACAATTTTTAAAATTCTGATTTGAATCATAATTTAATTGTGTGATTAAAAATTCTAATTAAACATTTTAATTAGTCATATGATGAACCTTTCATCATGCAACAATTGCAGAATTTAATAACAACCATGCGCACCATGATCTTCCCAAGCCATGCGCACCATGTTGGAGTTCATCAAGCATGCCGCCATACCTCTTGATCCAACCAGCAATGAATCAATCATCTCATGATCAAATCACACAATTAAATCATATAATAAACAATCTAAATGACAAATATAGTGGCTCTGATACCAATTGAAGGAACGGAAGCGTGAAAAACACAAGTTTATACCATTGAATTCAAAAATTTTCACCTAGGGTCACATGCATCATGCAAGATTTATTTTTATCTATTTGATTTCAATGATAAACAACATATTAAAACTCTTTCAATATGTTTTTGAATCTGTATTTGCCATTTAAGATTTTAAAATTAATTAGATTAATTTTAAAATCCTAGATTAAATCAAGAACGATTGCACTAACCTCTTGATGCACTGCAGCGTGTCTGCGCCTTTGAGATTCGTCTTCAGGACACCAGATGTTGTCCCTCTAGCTTGTCCACACCAAGAACACCTATGGCAGCCCTTGAACAGCTTCTAAAGCCTTTTCTATTAATTAGAAATTCAAGTTCTGCCTTTTAAGAGATTAGAGATGTAAACAGGACACTAGAAACAATTTCTAGTGTTCTTAATTCAAGAGATTGATGGCTAATCTCTTTGAATTGATGAGAGATGAAGAAGAATAGAGGGAAGGCTGCAAAATGGCATGACAAGGAGTGTGGCTGCTGGTTGTATTTTATTTTCTCATAACAACACTTAAATAGCTAGGTTAACACATTAAACCCTTGCCACATGTCACCCTTTAATTAGCTCTAAGTTTAAGTGACCCAATCACATTGTGCCAAGTGTCAAACCTATATGTAATCTTGATTTTAATCATCTTACATGATTAAAAAACATTTGGCAAGCTTATGTGTTATGCCATGTGTCACCATCTCATGGTGCCACGTGTTACACTGCAAAATGACCAAAATGCCCCTGTGTCTTAATTTTGAGTTCTCAACCCAAAATAATTATTTTTCTTCTTCTAATTAATTTATATCAAATATAAATTAATTAATTAATCTCTATTAATTAATTTCTCATTAATTAAATTCATATTTAAACACTTTAAATATAAATTTAACTTATATTATACATCCAATAATCTAGATTTGGTTTCAAGTCATGCTAGGGACTTTGCAAACTAATTGCAAACCAAACCTATTTAATTAATCAATTAAACTCTTTAATTAATTAATTAAATCATATTTAATTAGGTGATAACTTGTGTATGTGTGTAACTTAATAGGCTCATCACTAATTGGCAATGAGACATGATATCAACTCTTAATATCATCAGAACTCTTTCTTACCATAAATAATTTCTCTAAATCATTTTATGAACCTCATAGACCATGGTTAACACCTAGCATAGCATGCCATGGCCACCCAATTAGTAATAAGGTTTACCTTAAATGAACCTATAATCATATGTTACCATGTACTAGAATCTCTCTATTACAAAATCCCAACTCAAGCTGGAGTCATGGTTTATGTCAAACTCCATTTGCTATGAATATTATGTTCTCTTTTAATTCCAGTTCTTGATTAAAAAGATTTTTCTCATCAGAAACTCTTTTCTGAATAAATCTATCTGTCCTGGCCAGGAACTTGAAACATCAAACAATTAAATGAACATAGGATTTTATCTCTATTTACTTAGAGGAACAGATTCCATCTTGATCAACACCTACCTCCATATATAACTAGTAGGAGCCAACACATGCCCATATACCCATACACAGTACAAGTATGAAAGGAGTATCAAACTCAAACTACCTATATACAAGATAACTGTGCTATCTCAGGTCTAAAGATTATATGCACTGATATGATTTATGACAAAATATTGACAAGAGTAAACTCCATGTGCTTGTCATAAGTGTCACTAGTTCGGCCTACTTATCATTTTTAAGTGCCTATCATGTTTGTTATATGGCATGAGACTCACCATTCCATCTTATTTATGTCTCATATAAATAACTTGGGAACAAACATGAATACAATCTTTCTGGATAAGTCATGTCCTTATTATGAAGTATCCTCGATTGTGAACCTATTTATGATACTTCGTGCTAGAAATATTGTCACTCATATTCTTAACAACTTAGGAATAATATTTCTAACAAAATATCAATGGACCTTTTCTATTACACATAAATATATTATGTAAACGGAAAAGTGGAAATGCCTTTTATTAATAAAAATATGTACAAGATACATACTAAATGATATGCTCTAGGGCATACTACTAACATGGTCTACGAAAATGAGGGTGTTAAAAAGCTACTTACCACCCCAAACAGCCTGCTCAACCTATTCAGTTAAGTCCACCTGCTCCTCAAACCAACCCAAGACCACCGAGGAATCTTGATCCGCCTCTCCCCCTTTCCCTCAATGAAATCTATTGATACCTATTAGGTATGAATCAGATAGTGCCCATTCCCCTTGACTCGGTTCAGCCACCATATCCTAGGTGGTATGACGCTAATGCCCAATGCGAATATCATGGTGGGGCAGTGGGGCATTCAACCGATAATTGTGGAGCTCTTCGAGGAAGGGTACAGGCTCTGATAAAAAATGGATGGTTAAAAATTGAGGGAAATGGCTCTCTTTTCAACGTCACTTCAAATCCATTACCTAATCATGATACAGGGAATAGCATGAATGTGATAGAACCTTGGGATGAAAGATCAATCTTGGAGGTAAATCAGCTGATTCCGCATTTCAATGAGATTTTTGCAATTGCAGTAAGAGAGGGATATGTATGCCCTCAGGGATTTGGGTGTGTAAGTGATCGACATAATTCAGGATGTCCCTACCATGGAGGGATGGCCGATCACGAGTTGCAAAATTGTAATGAATTCAGGCAGGGAGTTCTGAGAATGCTATCACTCAAAATTTTGAGATGTCAACGGAGGTCAAGGATAGAGGATGAAGTGAACACAGCCAGATTTGTCCGAGATACCTCTACCCCCAATCCAAGAATAGTGCTTTCTGCTCCTAACAACTCACCCCAAACAGCCTGCTCATCATCGAGCAATTAAGAAAGACACCCGCTTGAATTTCCTTGCTGTTATTGATTTTAAGCTCAGAAGTGTATTGCCATGCCTTACAAAAAGTTCTAGACTAGGCCTTTGTGACCCTCGATATCACACCGGGACAATTTGAGAAGATAGTTGGGCAAATTCAGGCATCCAATTTCATCACTTTCTCGGAAGATGAAGTAGACCCGGCTGGCTTGTAGCATACCAAAGCTCTGCATGTGACAGTTAAGTGTAAGGGGTGCATAGTCGCTAAAGTTTTGATTGATAATGGATCTGCCCTCAATGTCTTGCCTAATGCCACCTTGGTAAGACTACATGTTGATCTATTAGCTGTACGCCAAAGTGCCATGGTAGTAAGAGCCTTTAACGGTACAAAGAGAGAGGTACTAGGGGACATCGATTTGCCACTTCAGATCGGGACATGCACTTTTAACATCACATTCCAAGTAATGGATATTGAGCCAGCATACACCATGTTGTTGGGAAGACCCTGGATCCATTTGGCAAATGCGTTGCCTTCAACTCTGCATCAGAGGATCAAATACAACATGAGCGGCAAAATCATCACAGTAAGAGGGGAGGAAGCCATGCTAGTCACTAAACCTCAATCAGTTCTTTATGTAGAAACAATCGAAAGATCCTTGGAAAGTTCTTTCCAAGCGCTGGAGTTGCAAGGAACTACCCCGAGTAATGAAGGAGCTGTGGCAATGGTTCTAAAGGTAATGTTGAAAAATGGCTATGAAGAGGGCAAGGGATTAGGCACCGCGTTATAGGGGATTGTCGAACCTGTACCAGCTATTTAGAAGATCAGTCGCTTTGGCTTGGGATATGAAGAAGATGCTCTAGTAGATGGAAGATTCTGGGTAAGAAATATGCTCAGGGATCAAAGGTTTTACAGAACATTCGGGAAGGTGAAAGTTGTCCCTAAAATCATATATGTTTTTACCAAACCAATCATTAAGAATCCAGAAGAAAGTGAAGAGTCTCCTTTAGAGCCATCAATCAATGTCATACAGCTAAACTCCATGTCCGAGGTGCTGATTTCACTAATTGTAGAAGGGCAAGAGCTTAATAATTAGGAAGCAGAAGATATCCCTATGCTTAATCTCAAGTAAAGTATATTTTGTTATCAATACTTGATCATTCTGTCCATGGTGGCAAGTGTAATGCTGTAAATGGACCCTTTTTTATGATTGAAGTATTAATAAATTAATAGCGCATTTTGTGTCCAATTCTCTTTTCCTTTCGCCATTAAAATCCATTTTTTTTTAATATACTCCATTTTCATTTCTTCAGGACTAATGACCAATCTAGACATAACAATTCAATTGACTCTAAAATTCCTTATGTTAACTTTGAAAATCCCATAACTGCCATTGATTCAAGTGATTTGGAAAAGAGTCTAAAGAAGAACAAGGTGAAAAAGATGAGCCTTCCCTAGTGCCTTGTGGGGATGAAATGCGCACCATAAATTTAGGGACTAAGGAAATTAAGAGGGAACTTAAGGTCATGAATAATGAAGAATTAGAGAGTATGATCAGTTTGCTCAAGGAAGGTTCAATCATTTACCTAGCCCCTAATGCTTAAAATCTCAGGCACATCCATTATTGACTTATCTTGCATTAGTTAAGTTGATCCCATTGAGCCAGTAAATATGCAAATAATTTTAATTTCCTCAGGCACATCCATTATTAGCCACCAAACCATTTACATATTTACAGCATCTCATGCTTAACAATTATTCTTAAGAAAATCTCTTAAATTAATTGCATCATATGCAAGTATTTAAAATTTCTTAAATGATCGCCTTAATGAAGGGCCCATGACATAATTATCTTTAATTATATCTGTCACACCTTACCCCTCTATAAGGCATAACATGATCCCGTAGAATACCTAATGAACTACCGAACTTCACCTATCGATAACTCATTAAGTACCGTACAAGGGATTTTAAAACCATTTTCTTACTTTTTAGAAGTGATGAGCATTTTCTAATAGGTATTAAAACATTTAATTAGAGTTTATAAACTAGTTAAAATTTTTGTCCCTTTTTATTTTTCGACAAATTTTAGAAAAATTTTGGTAGAGTGCCGTCTGTATTTTGATAAAACAGTTCTTCAAATACCTGAAAAAAACACTTTCAATGATTTATCTCATCAACTCAACAACTTCAATATCCACCACAACAAATTTCAACATCATTTCTCAAATTCCAAAACTCAAATCAATAATTTCCAATTCAAATATCATCCAAAATAATACTAAGTAATTTCATTCAAATTAAAACAAAATACTTTCATTCATTTTTCATTAAATTTAAAACAAATTACATTCATCCAACCAGAATTTACATTAGAAAAATCCAAACTAATATTATTACAAACTTTATACAACTACTCATGACCAGTTCTATATGTACATACATTTACATACATCAAAATAATTATTACAATCAGGGTATAAAATATACCTGATAGAACTTCAGGGAAGGTGGCTCCACAATCCTCAGCAGCCTACTCTACTGCTCCTCTAGTCTCTATATCTGTGACAACAATAACAACCATCGCTGAGTACTATGACTTAGTGGTGCACAATATACTAAAATAACATTTATACAGAATTTAAATCATATTTATTTAAAAATTGAATTGAACATGAGAAATAAATGCAAAACATGATTTATATGCATTTAATCCAAACAATTTCATTTTGAAAGTCCCAAAACAAATTTCATAAAAACACACAGTTATATCATGCCATTCGAAACAATAATCATCTCAATAGCCAGAGGCTTATGAGAAGTCACATCACAAGGCTAGCTAGCTCAAATATATGGATATCCATTCAATTTCTTCTTCTACTGGCAAATACCTCAACACTTCAGCCAGAGAAGGAATCAAAATTCGAAACTGATTTCCCCCACTAGTCATGCTAGTGAGGCATTCAAATATATGGTCATGACACTGTGGTTTCAAAACTGTCTTAGAAATTTACTAAACATTTGATGCCATTTCAAATATATACAAGTAAACTTTCAACAATTTAAGTCAAAGGCATAATACATATTTTATGCACTTTGTAAATGAATATTAAAGAATATTGATGTCGTGCACAAACTTTATACGAGTCCCCTCTTGGCCTTGACTCGATGCCTCGGGTTCTTTCTTGGTGTTCTTTTCAACTGAAACACATAATTTCACAGTGTTTTAGTATCACAATTCATCATAAGTCCAAAAATGAATTCAAATATACTTATACCTAGCTTTAATATGCTAAACTTGACGTTCTTTAAAATTTATATTTCGGGGTTACTATTCACGATACTATTCAAGTCAATTTATTGACTTTCTAATGCTTAATAGGTATGGGAATTCTAATTTCACCCACATACCACATTTTGGTTACCTAATTTGTTGGTTTTGGTTGTTTTTTCAAATTTGAAGTCTCTTAGGCACAAATTTCAAATTTTCAGTTTTGGTATCCTGTATTATACTGTTCCATTGGTCATGTTGCTGTTAGAATTTGGCTAAGTTTTCTTCATAGAAGTTGTTCCTTATTGTCTTAACTTTATTTCCCTTTTTGAATCACTCCATTTGGAGTTTTGTAGCTTAAGTTATGGACATTTGAACATGGCTGGCCAGATTGGTCTAACCCAAATTTTTTGGGCACTAATTTGGTTCTGACAGTTTTAGGTCACTAATTTTGGGAGGCTAAATGGCTTGATTAAAAGCATAATTTGGACTTGTGTTCCCCATGAAAGTTGTAGGGCTATGTCTCAGCTTTCTACTGATAAAATTTCAGGTCATTTGGACCTGCCTAGCCCAAGTTATGGGCAAATGAACAAACACTGTTCATTTGGTCATTTTTGTATAGGTCAGTTTGCCTAATCTGGACTTGGCCAATTTGTTCACTATGCTATGGTCACTTTCTGGGCATGATTCCTAAATAAAAAATGTGTCATTTTGTGTCTAGTTTCATACCCAATTGGCCTCACAACAATTGGGTTAGTAAATTTTCATTTTTGGTCCCTAAAAGGGACCTTGGTCATGCTGCCTGCAGAATAACTATATCCAATCCGAATTTCAATTTGGTTCTAACACTTCCTACACATGACAATTGGTCATACATGACCATTTTTCAACTTAGGTAAGGTCAAACACATCATTTGGCTAATTCTTACATTTTTCCTCCTAAAACCCTAGATGCCAAACCCTAATTTTCATGTTTAGCTCATTTGATAAAATCCAAATGCATATTTAGTACTTATACACTCAATCACACTTAACTACTTCATAATTTGCATCAAAATCACCCATTTCAACCCTAACCTACTGCTAGACGAATTCATATATAGTCCCTCAATAATTTTTTTCTTTTTATTTTAAGTTAAAATCTAAGTTAATTAGACTAAACATAATCACTAGACTATAAATTCCAAGTTTAGATGACTAACCTCAATCTTTGATGTACAATTCTTCAATTCTCTTCTTTTTCCCTTTTCTTTGCTTCTTCAATCTTCTTTTCAAAGCTTAAACACAAATTTTAACTAAGGAGTTTACAGTTTCTATGGCTGAATTTAGGATTTCTTCAAGCTCAAAATGAGCTTTAATGGAGGTGAAGTGAGGGAACTTAGAGAGAGAGAGAGCCAGCTTGGGTGAGGGGAGAAGATAACATAAATTTTTTTTTTCTTTTCTTTTCTTTTTATGTATTGTTAATCTTAAATAAATTCACAATTATCCTATAATTTTAAATTTTAAATTATTAAGTTTATTGCATCATGCATGATGTAATAAACTTTATCAACTTTTTCTTTTTCTTTTTCTTTTATTTATTTATTTTTCTTTAGTTCTTTAATTTTCTTTAGTTCTTTAATTTAATTCTTGATCTCAAATTTTTCTTTTCTCCGATTTTATTGGACAGTTAGGTCAGGAGTCAGCTCTAGATGTGAATTGATCAAATTGCCTCTTGTTGGTTTGATCCGGTTTGCTAGTTATTTGATATTTCTTCTGGACCCCTGACCTAATTATTTGACCGGTTTAACAATTCTTTTTTTGTGATTTTCTCTTTTCCACTATGTTCGTAATAGTCCTAAGGACCGCAGAGTCACATTTTATGGTTCGAAATTCGAGTTTAAATCTACCTTGTAGTCCTTCCCGAGAAGAGTGAAATATACTAAGATATGCAAATAGGAGTGTTATAATTCTCCCCCCGTTAAAATAATTTTCGTCTCAAAATTTTACCTGGTATCAGTCTTTAAACAGCTGTGGGTGCTTTCTCCTAATGTCCTCCTCTCGTTCCCAAGTAGTCTCCTGGCCTGAATGATGGTTCCACAACACTTTCACTAATGGTATCTGCTTGTTCCATAGCTGCTTCACCCATAAGCTAGAATCTCTATGGGTTCTTCCTCATATGTGAGGTCTGGATTCACTTCAATTTCTTCCACTAGTAGTACATGAAATGGGTCTGATTGATACCTCCTCAACATGGACACATGAAAGACATTATGTATCTTTTCTAACTCTGGAGGTAGTGCCAAACGATATGCCAAAGGACCCACTCTTTCCAGAACCTTATATGGCCCGATGAAACGAGGACTCAATTTCCCCTTTCTGCCGAATCTCATAATTCTCTTCCAAGGGGAAACCTTGAGGAATACTTTCTCACCCATTGCATACTCAATATCCCTTCTGTTTAAATCAATATAGGACTTTTGATGGTCTGATGTAGTCTTTAGTCGATCTCTGATCACCCTGATCTTCTCCTCAGTTTGCTGAACAATTTGGGGCCCAATCATCTTTTTTTTCACCTACTTTATCCCAACAAAGGGGAGTTCTGCAATTTTTGCCATACAAAGCTTCATATGGAGGCATCCCAATACTTGATTGGTAGTTGTTGTTGTAAGCAAACTCAATCAAAGGTAAGTGTATGTCCCAACTGCTCTCGAATTCAATCACACAAGCTCGTAGCATATCCTCCAAGATCTGAATTACCCTCTCAGACTGGCCATCTATCTGTGGGTGGAATGCCGTACTGAAGTTCAATCTAGTTCCTAGGGCTCTCTGAAGACTACCCCAGAATCTAGAAGTGAACCTAGGATCTCAGTCAGATACGATGGATACTGGCACTCTGTAAGGGTGACCGCACTGGGAAGTTGCAGCGTGGACCATTGACTAGCCCTGGTGTCACACCTTACCCCTCTGTAAGGCATAACATGATCCCGTAGAATACCTAATGAACTACCGAACTTCTCCTACCGATAACTCATTAAGTACCCTACAAGGGATTTTAAAACAATTTTTTTATTTTTGTTAAGTGGTGAGCATTTGTTAGTTGGTATCAAACATTTAATTTACGTTGGAAGCTAGTTGAAATTTTAGGCCCATTTTATTTTTTCGCAAATTTTATAAAAATTTTGACAGAGTTTCGTCTGTATTTTAAGAAAACAGTTCTTCAAATACCTGAAAAAAAGGCACTTCCAATAATTTTTCAACCACTGGTTCAAATTTATACTCAATTTCAACCAATTTCTCAACACATTTATTAACTTTCAAATTTCAAATCCACTATCCAATGATCATCAAAATACCAGTAATCCAGTTCATTCAAATTAAATAAAATAGTTCCATTCATAATTCATTAAGGACAAAACAATTTATAAACATCCTTACCAAATTTACATTGAGAGAAATTCAACTAAAATTTATTACAAACTTTACACAAGCTTTATACATGCTGCTCAAGACCAAATTTACATGTCCATACATTTATGTGCATTACATACATCAAAAGAAATATTTACAGTTAGGGTATAAATTATACCCGATAACTTCAAGCTGATAGATCCTCAATCCTCAAGTGACTCGATCTGTTCCTCTAGTCTCTAAATCTGCGACAGTAATAAAAGCTATCGCTGATTACTAGGACTCAGTGGTGCACAACATTCTAAAATAATCTTTATGCAGAATTTAAATAACATTTATTCAAAAATTTGACTGAACATGAGAATAAAATACAAATCATGAATTATGAGATTTTAATCCCAAACAATTTCATTTTGAAGTATCAAATCACATTTCATAAAACCCACAGTTAGATCATGCCATTCGAAACAAATATAATCTCAATAGCCAGAGGTTAAGGAGAATCACATCACAAGGCTAGCTAGCTCAAATATATGGATATCCATTCACATCCTCTTCTACTAGCACACCTTAACACTTCTCCAGAGAAGGAATCAAAATTCGAAACTAATTACCCTCACTAGTCATGCTAGTGAGATGTTCAAATATATGGTAATGACACTGTGGTTTCAAAACTTATCTTAACAATTTGCTAAACATTGCTATTTCAAATATACACAATAACTTTCACAATTTAAATCAAAACATCATAAATAATGTCACAATTAAACTTTCAACAATTCAACACAAAAGTAAAATACATATTTCATTCACTTTATCCTTGAATTTTAAAGCATAGTGATGTTGTGCACAAACCTCAAGCGAGTCGCTCTTGGCCTTGACTCGGCTCCTCGGGTTCTTTCCTGGTATTCTTTTCAACTGAAACACACAATTTTACAGTGTTTCAGTACCATAACTTAGCATAAATCCAAAAATAAATTTAACTTCACTTTTACCTAGCTCTAACGTGCTAAACTCAACGTTCTTGAAACTTTTGTGTTTCGGGTTACTAATCACTACACTATTCAAGTCAATTTGTTGACTTTCTAAGGCTTAATAGGTATGGGAATTCCAACTTCACCCACATACTACATTTTGGTCACTAAATTTATTGGTTTTGGTTGTTTATTCAAATTCCAAGTTTTTAGATAAAATTTGAAAATTTTATCTTTTGGAGTCTAAGGTTGCACTGTTCCATTGGTCACTTTACTGTTGAAATTTGGAAAAAATTCCTTCATAGAAAATGTTCCCTATTGTCTTAAGTTTATTCTCCTTTTTTAATCACTCCAATTGGAGTTTTGTAATTCAAGTTATAGCCATTTGAACCATGGCTGCCGGATTGGACACAACCCAGAATTCTGGGCAATATTTGGTGCTGGCAGTTTTGGGTCGCCAACTTGGGGTGGGAAAATGACTTGGTTAATGGCATAATTTGGGTTGGTGTTCTCCATGAAAGTTTTAGGTCTATATCTCATCTAACCACTGGTAAAATTTCAGGTCATTTTGACCTGCCTAGCTCAAGTTATGGCCAAATGAACAAACACTGTTTATTTGGTCAGTTTGTACAGAGGCAGACTGTGATTTTTCAAGTTTGGTCAATTTGTTCACTAGGTTTTGGTCACTTTTTAGGCATGCTTCCTAAATGAAAATTGTGTCATTTAGTGTTTATTTTCATTCCCAATTGGTCTCATACCAATTGGACTTGTAAAATTTCATTTTTGGTCCTTCAAAGGTAGCTTGGTCATGCTGCCAGCAGCATGATCATACTCAATCCGAATTTGGCCTTAACTCCTACCATTCCAATAGACTTCATTTGGTTAGCATTGACCATTTCTCACTTCACATTAGGTCAAAGACATCATTTACCACTTCCTTACATTTTTTTGTCTCCAAACCCTAAGTCCAAACCCTAGCCACACAAAATTGTTGCATTTAGCTACTTTCAAAACCTTTAATCATAACCATACAACTAATTAAAGTTCATATACCCATTCAAATAAATCAAACCATGCAAATCACCCTCCCCATCATGCTGGCTGAATTTCAGTTTGGTCCCTCAACAATTTTTCTTTTCATTTTAAGTTTATTTACAAGTTAATCAAGCTAAAAATACAATAAATAAACTAATTTTGCATCTTAAATCACTAACCTTGTAAGGTGTCTTTAGGCTTTCCTTTTTTCTTCTTTCCTTGATGACCAATCTCCTTCTCAAGTGACTAGAATAAGTTTTTATAAAGTAATTATGGGAGAAGTTGAAGTTTAGTAAGGATTTCAAAGCTTGGATACAAGCTTCAATGGAGGTATTTTAATGGAGATGAGAGAGAGAGAGAGTGAGGGCGGCTTGAAGAAGACTTTTTATCTTTTTTTTTTCTTTCTTTTCTTTTTGTTTTTATGTCTTTAGGAAGACCAAAAATATAATTAATTAAATATATTAATTATTATTTTTATGGCATCATGCATGATGTCATGCATGATGTCATCAGCTTTTTAACTTTTTCATTTTCTTTTTTTTTCTATTTATTTTTATATTAGTTTTTTAATTTAATTCTCAATTTTAAAATTTTCTTTTCTCTGATTTTATTTTATAGTTGGGTCAGGAGTCAGCTCTCGAGGTCAATTGACCAAATTGCCCCTTGCCGGTTTGTCTCGGTTTGCAATTAATTCAATATTTCTTCTGGCTCTCTGACCTAATTATTTGACTGGCTTAACAGTTCTTTTTCATGATTTTCTCTTTTCCACTGTGTTTATAATAGTCCTAAGGACTGCAGCATCACATTTTACAGTTCGAAATTTGAGTTTAAAATGACTTCATAGTCCTTCCCGAGAAGGTCACTCATCGCTGTGACTCTCGGCTCGTTTAACTTCTTATGTTCTGTTTTTCTTATTTATACTTAACTAATTGACAATTACTAATTATTTGTGTTTATGGCTTCTCTAGTTGTCTTAAGTATGGTTCTAATCCCCTTAATTGTCCAGACCGACATCAGTGACCGGAACAGTAAAATATACCAGGCTATGCAAATAGGGGTGTTGCACCTGGACAGCGGGGAACCCTAGAAAATATTTTTAAGACATAATTAAAGACTTATTGAAGTATAAATATCATTAGAAATATAAAAAAAAATTAATTAATTAGTATAAAGAAAAACGAGAAATCGAGAAAACGACAAAACTCGGTATTACCGAAAAATCGAGAATGCAACCCGAACAGGGGTATTGTGGTAATTTAACACCCCGAGTTATCTTTTGACCTAAATGTCCATTAAAAATAAATGATATTACACTTGGAAAATGTCATGAAAATAAGAAATGTGGTACATAATATAAATAGTGAAAGTTTAGTGGCATAATTGCAAATTATGACACTTAGGATTAATTAACTCATTAATCCAAAGTTAGTGCTCCACTAACCATGAATTATGGGACCTATATAAGCCTTGTGGATAGAATTATTTCTTCATCTTCAACCTCCCAACAGTAAGCCGAAGTGAGCCTCCATTGAAACACCATGGCCGAAGCTTCATCACCTTCCATGCACCTCAATTCTAACCACTTTTCACACTAGTTTCCTTTATTAAACCTTGCATACTCAACTTGGGAAAGCTATTAGGAGCAAGAAAGTTAAGTTTTAGTGAGGTTTTGAAGAATTTCAAAAGTGGTAAGTATGTATTTTTTATTTTGCTTCATTAAACTTTGAATGGAGGTTGTGGGTAGTTGATTTATGGAAGAATTTTTGAAGTTTGATGAATTAGTAGAAATGTACATTTTGTGTAACATCCTCATTTTAGCTAGTCCATACAGTTTACTTTTTCGGTGACCAGTGTCGTTCCGGACAACTAGAATTCGGAAAAATATTTAAACTAAAGTGAGGAACCAAAAATTAACTCAAATAATTAATAAGAAAAAAATTTAAACAAAATTATAAAATAATTCTTGGGACCCCAGAGAAGGGTCATTGAGGTTCTTATAGCATTAGAATGCCAAGAAAATACTTATAAAAATTTTTCAATCGGTACAGATAATTTTGGCCCGTTAAGCCAAACGGAGGGCATTTTGGTCATTTCATCTTCAGAGATGATTTTTGGGCCAACTTGTTCAGTTGAATAAATAATTTATATGATATAAAATATGAATAAATATTATTAAAAATTGAATTGAAATTAAGTAAACAAGAAAAGAAAAGAAAATGGGATTTATTACCTTATGCTTATGTAAGCATGAGGTAATTAAAAAGGGATGGCCAATTAAATTAAAGGAAGACATTTATAATACATAAATGGACAGAAAAAAAAGACAATTCTAGAGAATTTTCTGTAGCCACTCTTCTTCCCTAAGAAGACATTTCATGGTCCTCTTTTTCCTTCTCCATTTTCATGCTTACAAAGCTTGAATCCACACCCTTTCTCACCATAAAAACCTTAGTTTTCTTTACAAAAAATTCACCCCACACCTTAAGGAAGCTTTGGGCAGCAAATTTTTGAAGAAAAATTGAAGTTTTGCAAGACCTAAACTTAGTTCCAAAGAGGTTAGTGACCAATCCTTGCTTTCTTTTTGAAATGCATGTTTAGGGATAAAAATTGAGCTAGAAAATGAGAGAAACTTAAATGAAATTGATAATTATGTAAACCCCCATTTTCAGTAGCTATGTGAAGGGTAGGGTTTTGATTGTTTTCCTTGAATAAATTTGGTATTGTGGCTGCCCATAACATTAACCTATTGTTTAGAATGGTGAAAGGTAAGTGAATGCATGAATTAAGATGGAATGGGTTAGGGTTTGGGTATAAAATGGAGACTTTGATCATGTAATGGTTAAAGTGAGTTTTAATGGTCAATAAGTGACCATTTGGATATGGGTAAACAAGAAATGAAGTGGTTTGTGTAGTGGGAATTGAGATTAGTGTGGCTACCCATGGTGACCTACAGAATTGGACATGAGTCCAGCAGGTTTGGGCACCATAAATTAACTTGTAGAGGTTCAATTGAAGGAACGGAAGCGTGAAAAACACAAGTTTATACCATTGAATTCAAAAATTTTCACCTAGGGTCACATGCATCATGCAAGATTTATTTTTATCTATTTGATTTCAATGATAAACAACATATTAAAACTCTTTTAATATGTTTTTGGATCTGTATTTGCCATTTAAGATTTTAAAATTAATCAGATTAATTTTAGAACCCTAGATTAAATCAAGAATGATTACACTAACCTCTTGATGCACTGCAGCGTGTCTGCGCCTTTGAGATTCGTCTTTAGGACACCAGATGTTGTCCCTCTAACTTGTCCACACCAAGAACACCTATGGCAGCCCTTGAAGAGCTTCTAAAGCCTTTTCTATTAATTAGAAATTCAAGTTCTGCCTTTTAAGAGATTAGAGATGTAAACAGGACACTAGAAACAATTTCTAGTGTTCTTAATTCAAGAGATTGATGGCTAATCTCTTTGAATTGGTAAGAGATGAAGAAGAAGAGATAAAAACCCTCAAAGTGGCGTGACAAAGGAGTGTGGCTGCTGGTTGTGTTTTATTTTCTCATAACAACACTTAAATAGCTAGGTTAACACATTAAACTCTTGCCACATGTCACCCTTTGATTAGCTCTAGGTTTAACTGACCCAATCACATTGTGCCAAGTGTCAAACCTATATTTAATCTTGATTTTAATCATCTTACATGATTAAAAAAACATTTGGCAAGCTTATGTGTTATGCCATGTGTCACCATCTCATGGTGCCACGTGTCACACTGCAAAATGACCAAAATGCCCCTGTGTTTTAATTTTGAGTTCTTAACCGAAAATAATTATTTTCTTCTTCTAATTAATTTATATCAAATATAAATTAATTAATTAATTTCTCATTAATTAAATTCATATTTAAACACTTTAAATATAAATTTAATTTATACTACACATCCAATAATCTAGATTTGGTTTCAAGTCATGCTAGGGACTTTGCAATTTAATTGCAAACCAAACCCATTTAATTAATCAATTAAACTCTTTAATTAATTAATTAAATCATATTTAAATAGGTGATAACTTGTGTATGTGTGTGACTTACTAGGCTCATCACTAATTGGCAATGAGACATGATATCAACTCTTAATATCATTAGAACTCTTTCTTACCATAAATGATTTCTCTAAATCATTTTATGAACCTCACAGACCATGGTTAACACCTAGCATAGCATGCCATGACCACCCAATTAGTAATAAGGTTTACCTTAAATGAACCTATAATCATATGTTACCATGCACTAGAATCTCTCTGTTACAAAATCCCAACTCAAGCTGGAGTCATGGTTTATGTCAAACTCCATTTGCTATGAATATTATGTTCTCTTTTAATTTCTTCTTGATTAAAAGATTTTCTCATCGAAACTCTTTTCAATAAATCTATCTGTCCCGCCAGAACTTGAAACATCAAGAACAATTAAATGAACATAGGATTTTATCTCTATTTACTTAGAGGAACAGATTCCATCTTGATCAACACCTACCTCCATATATAACTAGTAGGAGCCAACAGATGCCCATATACCCATACACAAGACAAGTATGAAAGCAGATCAAACTCAAACTACCTATATACAAGATAACTGTGCTATCTCAGTGTCTAAAGATTATATGCATCGATATGATTTATGACAAAACATTGACAAGAGTAAACTCCATGTGCTTGTCATAAGTGTCACCGGTTCAAATTACTTATCATGTATAAGTGCCTATCATGTTTGTTATATGGCATGAGACTCACCATTCCATCTTATTTATATCTCATATAAATAACTTGGGAACAAACATGAATACAATCTTTCTGGATAAGTCATGTCCTTATTATGAAGTATCCTTGATTGTGAACCTATTTATGATACTTTGTGCTAAAAATATTGTCACTCATATCCTTAACAACTTAAGAATAATATTTCTAACAAAATATCAATGGACCTTTTCTATTACACATAAATATATTATGTAAACGGAAAAGTGGAAATGCCTTTTATTAATAAAATATATACAAGATACATACTAAATGATATGCTCTAGGGCATACTACTAACAATCTCCCACTAGCACTAGAGCCATTCATTACAATACCTTAAACCCATCTTCTCAAGATGTCAGTCTAACTGAGCTTGTGACAAAGGCTTAGTGAATGGATCAACTGAATTTTTCAGCTGATGTTATTTTTCTGCATGGCTATATCGCCTTGCCCAACTATTTCTCTGATAATGTGGTAGCGCCTTTCTATGTGTTTGGATTTCTGGTGAGACCTTGGTTCCTTAGTCTGTATGACTACTCCATTATTGTCACAGTGTAGTGGAACTGCTGACTCAATGGAAGGAACTATTGTAAGTTCTGTCACGAACTTTTTTATCCAAACAGCTTCCTTTGCAAAGATTCGATGCAAAGAATATACTCACCTCAGTAGTGGAATCTGCAATGTGCTCGCTTGGAACTCTTCCAACCGATCGCACCTCCATTACAAATGAACACATATCCAGAGGTAGACTTTCTATCATCGATATCCGATTGGAAATCGTAATCGATAACCATCCAATTGCAAGTCTCCACCTCCATAAATCAAGAATAAATCCTTAGTTCTTCTCAAGTACTTAAGAATATTCTTGACACTATCCATGTTCCAAACCTGGATTGGATTGATACCGCTAGTCAAACTAACAAAGATATGTGATATCCGCCTAGTACACAACATTGCATACATTAAACTTCCAATAGTGAAGCACATGGAATCTCGCCATCTTATCTCTTTCTTGGTGTCTTTGGAGACATCTCTTTAGAAAGATGGATACCATGTCTCACTGGTAACAATCCTCTCTTGGAATCAAGCATGTTAAACCTCTTTAACACCTTTTCCAAGTATAGACTTTGGGATAAACCAATTATTCTTTTCGCTCTATCTCTATAAATGCGAATCCTAAGAATATAGGTTGCCTCCCCTAAGTCTTTCATGGAGAATGTATTTGATAACCATACCTTTATAGTCGTCAACATACCTGTGTCATTACCCATCAATAGTATGTCATCCACATATAAGACAAGGAAAGTGATAACACTGTCACTAACCTTCTTATATACACATGGCTCATCCTCATTTTTGATAAAACCAAAGGATTTAATGGCTTCATCAAAACGGATGTTCCAACTCCTCGAAGCTTGTTTCAACCCATAAATGGATCGCTTTAGCTTGCATACCTTGGAACCATATTGGGATTCAAATCCCTTAGGTTGTTCCATGAAAACGTTTTCTTCAATGTATCCATTGAGAAAAGCTATTTTGACATCCATCTGCCAAATCTCATAATCATAGTACGCAGCTATTGCTAATAAAATCCTAATTGATTTAAGCATGGCAACAGGTGAGAAACCCATTTGTTCCCTATATGTACAATACCTTCAGGTGGGTCAACAAGATCCCAAACTTGATTCTTATACATGGAATCAATCTCGAATTTCATAGCATCAATCCATTTTGAAGAGTCTATATCTGATATAGCTTCTTCATAGGTAAGTGGATCATCTCCATGATCTACTTCATCATGAGTAGACAACTCTTGTTCTTCTTCTTGAAGAAAACCATATCTCACTGGTGGGTGAGATACCCTGGTTGTTCTACGAGGAACAGCTGTAGATGTTTCATCAACGGGTATAGGTTGACTAGATGGATCTATATCCATCTGATCTGTTGGTTGGTCAGAATTCTCCAATTCTAACTTTATTTGCCTTCCTTTGCCTCCTTCTTGGACAAATTGTTGTTCAAGAAATGTGGCATCTCTACTTATCACAACTTTTGTGAAGTAGGCAAATAAAATAATATCCAAAACTATCTTTTGGATATCCAACAAATCGACCTTTTTCTGATCTGGTCTCCAATTTATCAGTGTTCAGCTTTTTGATATAAGCTGGACAATCCCAAATCTTAACATGCTTAAGACTTGGTTTTCTTCCATGCCATATCTCATAAGGTGTGGAAGAAACTGATTTTGATGGAATCCTATTCAGAATATACAAAGCTGATTCTAATGCAAATCCCCAAAAGGAGATTGGCATATCAGTATAGCTCATCATACTACGTACCATATCCAATAGGGTACGATTTCTCCTTTCAGATACACCATTCAGTTGTGGTGTTCCTGGAGGAGTCAGCTGAGAAACAATGCCATGCTCTCTCAAGTATTCATCAAATTCAGTACTCAAATATTCACCTCCACGATCTGATCGAAGAGCTTTAATATTCTTTCCTGTTTGATTTTCTACTTTAGATTTAAATTCTTTGAACTTTTAAAAAGATTCATGTTTGTATTTCATCAAATACAAATACCCAAACCTTGATTTATCATCAGTAAAGGTAATAAAATAATGAAAGCCCCCTCTAGCCATTTCTTTAAATGGACCACATACATCACTATGTATTAGCTCCAAAATATTTTCAGCTCTTAGCCCCTGTCCAACAAAGGGTGATCTAGTCATTTTGCCCTGAAGGCAAGATTCACAAGTTGGAGTAGGCTCAGAGTCCAATAAGGATAGAATCCCCATTTTCTCCAATTTTGTAATCCTATCTTCTGCAACATGACATAACCTTAAGTGCCAAATATATTTTGAACTTGAGTTGTTTTTCACCACGGCATTGCTTTCATTTAGATTGGTATACTCTGGCTAGTGGAAACACTTTCTTACTGGCAATGGAAACACTTTCCTATTGGCAATGGAAACACTTTCCTTTGCCTTCATCAGCTTTAGTCTTCCTTTTCTGTTTAGCTATTTTCTTAGAAGGACCAGGAATCTGAGGTTTCTTTTTCTTATTGCCCTTCTTCTTGTTGGACTTTCCAGTAGAAGAAGATGCAACCAAAGCTACCTCTTTTCCTTTATTGCCTGGCATATTCTTTTGGGCAATAACCAGCATGTTGAGTAAACCAGCTAAGGTGCATTCCTGTCTAGTCATATGGAAATTTGTCACAAAATTCCCAAAAGACTCAGAAGGATCAAGGATCAAATCCGTCTGTAGTTGGAAATCCATGTTAAAGTCAAGATATTCCAACTGCTCAATCAGCCGAATCATCTTGTGGACATGATCCCCAACATTCTGTCCCTCAGACTTCCTCATACGGAATAGCTGTCTAGATATCTCATACCTAGTATTCCTGTTGTGCTCACCATACAACTCTTGTAGGTGAAGGAGGATCTCACTCGCACTCTGCATGTTCTCATGTTGCTTCTGTAACTCATTACTCATGGAAGCAAGCATGTAACACTTAGCTCTCATATCATGCTCCTTCCACTTGTCCAAAGTTTCATGTTCCTCTTGTGTGGCCTCCGGAGGTAAGGGACCAGAACATTTGAATCTAGAACATATCCTATATGTTCAAGGTTCAGGACAAGTTTCAAATTTCTTAGCCAATCGATGCATTAGGTCCTCAACCTATTGTGATCAAGTATGCTTGCAAGGATATTGGATGGTGGTGGTTGTTTTGTGATCATTTTTATCAGAAAATTAACTGCAGAAAATAACTAGATTAATTAGTAAATGTATCATGTAATTAACCAAAATGATTATGGTCTTTTAATCAAATTGGTCCTCCCACTAACTTAGCGAATCCTACACTTCCAAAGTAGAAAACTAAATCCTAGTTGGATGGATTTCTAGTGGGTGATTGAATTCTTATAATTCTATTGATCATCCTCGTACATCCATTATTGGAATTACAATAAACTATAAGTGAGCAACTCTTTGCCCATCACATCTCATGTGAGGTTCAATCCTTTACCTAGCCCCTAATGCTCAAAATCTCAGGTACATCCATTATTGACTTATCTTGCATTAGTTAAGTTGATCCCATTGAGCCAGTAATTATGCAAATAATTTTAATGTCCTCAGGTACATCCAATATTGGCCACTAAACCATTTACATATTTACAACATCTCATGCTTAATAATTATTCTTAAGAAAATCTCTTAAATAAATTGCATCTTATGCAACTATTTAAAATTTCTTAAAATAATTGCCCCAATGGAGGGCCTATGTTATAATTACTTTAATTATAGCATTTCCAACTTAATCATTTGTTTGGAAGATTTTATGGTCATTCTAATTACTATTAAGGTCTCACTTTGCATATTATCCATTTAGCATGCATATATCATATAATTTCATACATTCCCATACATCTCATGCATTCATGGATAAGCAGTAAATATGGTATGATCATGGACTTTCTAAGGGATTTAATTCTGAGCCACCAAGAATTGAATCAGGGCATTCCTAGGTGCATTTCATTCATTCATTTTACAAGAGTTGCTGAAGGAGTACATAATCAACACTTGATCTTGAATTCCTCTCACTGGTCCCACCAATGCTCTTGACCTCCTTGAACTTCTTGCAATCCAATATTACATAGTAATCCTTGGCATACCAAGGCGAATTTACAAGAACTTAAATAAATGAAATTACAACCCAAAAATTATTACAAACTTAATAATACATGCCCAAAATAAATTAAAATAAATTAATTAATTTACAATCCCAAAGAAACATAAAAGAAATAAATCCAATCACATTGGTCTTTTATAGTCCATGATCATCCATCATGCATATCACTATTTAACAATTAAATAAAATATACATACTTAAATTAAATTGAATATCTCATATTCAACTTAAAAATTCAGATTTGAATATGATTCAAATAAATTTAAAAATTCAGATTTGAATCTCATTCAAACAAATTTAAAAATTCAGATTTGAATCATATTCAAACAACTTTAAAAATTCAGATTTGAATCACATTCAAACATTTTTTAAAAAATCAGATTTGAATCACATTCAAATATTTTTTAAAAAATCAGATCTGAATTTTATTCAATCAATTTTAAAAAATCAGATTTAAATATGATTCAAACAACTTTAAAAATTCAGATTTGAATCACATTCAAACAACTTTTAAAATTCAGATTTGAATCACATTCAAACAATTTTTAAAATTTGATTTGAATCATAATTTAATTGTGTGATAAAAATTCTATTTAAACAATTTAATTAGACATAAAATGGATCTTAAATCATACAACAATTGCACATTCACCATCCATTTACCTTTGCACACCATTGTGATGCATCAACCATGCACACCATGGTGTTCATCATTTGTGCCGCCACTTTGACTTTGCAACCAGCAATAAACTCTTGATCTCATGATCAAACACACAATTAAATCATATAAAAATCAATCTAAATGGCAAATATAGTGGCTCTGATACCAATTGAAGGAACGGAAGCATGAAAAACACAAGTTTATACCATTGAATTCAAAAATTTTCACCTAGGGTCACATGCATCATGCAAGATTTATTTTTATCTATTTGATTTCAATGATAAACAACATATTAAAACTCTTTTAATATGTTTTTGGATCTGTATTTGCCATTTAAGATTTTAAAATTAATCAGATTAATTTTAGAACCCTAGATTAAATCAAGAACGATTACACTAACCTCTTAATGTAATCGCAAATGTCTCGCGCTTTGAGATTCATCTTCAGACACGGATGTTGTCCCTCTAGCTTGTCCACACCAAGAACACCTATGGCAGCCCTTGAAGAGCTTCTAAAGCCTTTTCTATTAATTAGAAATTCAAGTTCTGCCTTTTAAGAGATTAGAGATGTAGACAGGACACTAGAAACATTTTCTAGTGTTCTTAATTCAAGAGATTGATGGCTAATCTCTTTGAATTGATAAGAGATGAAGAAGAAGAGATAAAAACCCTCAAAGTGGCGTGACAAAGGAGTGTGGCTGCTGGTTGTGTTTTATTTTCTCATAACAACACTTAAATAGCTAGGTTAACACATTAAACCCTTGCCACATGTCACCCTTTGATTAGCTCTAGGTTTAACTGACCCAATCACATTGTGCCAAGTGTCAAACCTATATTTAATCTTGATTTTAATCATCTTACATGATTAAAAAAACATTTGGCAAGCTTATGTGTTATGCCATGTGTCACCATCTCATGGTGCCACGTGTCACACTGCAAAATGACCAAAATGCCCCTGTGTCTTAATTTTGAGTTCTTAATCGAAAATAATTATTTTCTTCTTCTAATTAATTAATTAATTTCTCATTAATTAAATTCATATTTAAACACTTTAAATATAAATTTAATTTATACTACACATCCAATAATCTAGATTTGGTTTCAAGTCATGCTAGGGACTTTGCAATTTAATTGCAAACCAAACCCATTTAATTAATCAATTAAACTCTTTAATTAATTAATTAAATCATATTTAAATAGGTGATAACTTGTGTATGTGTGTGACTTACTAGGCTCATCACTAATTGGCAATGAGACATGATATCAACTCTTAATATCATTAGAACTCTTTCTTACCATAAATGATTTCTCTAAATCATTTTATGAACCTCACAGACCATGGTTAACACCTAGCATAGCATGCCATGGCCACCCAATTAGTAATAAGGTTTACCTTAAATGAACCTATAATCATATGTTACCATGCACTAGAATCTCTCTGTTACAAAATCCCAACTCAAGCTGGAGTCATGGTTTATGTCAAACTCCATTTGCTATGAATATTATGTTCTCTTTTAATTTCAGTTCTTGATTAAAAAGATTTTCTCATCAGAAACTCTTTTCTGAATAAATCTATCTGTCTCCGCCAGAACTTGAAACATCAAGAACAATTAAATGAACATAGGATTTTATCTCTATTTACTTAGAGGAACAGATTCCATCTTGATCAACACCTACCTCCATATATAACTAGTAGGAGCCAACAGATGCCCATATATCCATACACAGTACAAGTATGAAAGCAGTATCAAACTCAAACTACCTATATACAAGATAACTGTGCTATCTCAGGTCTAAAGATTATATGCACTGATATGATTTATGACAAAACATTGACAAGAGTAAACTCCATGTGCTTGTCATAAGTGTCACTGGTTCAGCCTACTTATCATGTATAAGTGCCTATCATGTTTGTTATATGGCATGAGACTCACCATTCCATCTTATTTATATCTCATATAAATAACTTGGGAACAAACATGAATACAATCTTTCTGGATAAGTCATGTCCTTATTATGAAATATCCTTGATTGTGAACCTATTTATGATACTTTGTGCTAGAAATATTGTCACTCATATTCTTAACAACTTAAGAATAATATTTCTAACAAAATATCAATGGACCTTTTCTATTACACATAAATATATTATGTAAACGGAAAAGTGGAAATGCCTTTTATTAATAAAATATATACAAGATACATACTAAATGATATGCTCTAGGGCATACTACTAACATCAATTGGTGCAAGACTAATTGGACATGAAACTAGACACATAATGGCACGACTTTGGTGAAGAAACCATGCCCATAAAACCAAACCAAGTGGACCAAAAGCTTGCCTTAATCCGGGTGACCTGCAGTCTGATTCTGCAGAATGACCAAATGAATAGTGATTGTTCATTTGGCCATAACTCAATGTAGAAAGCTCCAATTGATCTTAAATTTTACCAGCAACAAGCTGAGATATAGACCAACAACTTTCATGAAGACACCTACCCCAAATTATGACCAAAACCTATCCAACAAGTGAGTTGTAGTCACTGCTCATCAGATCAGTAGATATGGTCACCCGTAAAAAAATTCCAACCCGGCCAGTTGTGGTTTTTGGACCATAACTTGAGCTACAAAACTCCAAATGGAGTGATTCAAAAGAAGAAATTCAACTCAACAAAATAAGGAACAACTTTCATGTTGATCATTTTGCCAAATTCCCACTGCAAAAAAGACCAATGGAACAGTAAATATAAGGTATGAAAACTAAAATTTCTGCTTAATTAACTTTAAGCTTAGAAATGGTATTGGCAACCAATACCAACAAATTTTGAATGCAAAAATGTGGTATGTTGGGAGTATTAAAACCAATGTACCTATTGTCTATGCAAAAGTCAACATTTTGGTTGACTAATGGAGTGAATAGTAACACCAAACTTGAAATTCAAAAATTGTAAAACTTAAAAGTGTAAAATGCCCTAGTATACCTAAAAAGATTGGTTTGGATAGCTTAGCATGCCAATAGGGTTCTGTTAGCAGTACTGCATATAGCTTCATGCCATTCTGTGTTTCATGGCTTTCCCATGCCATTCTGTGAAATAATAGCCTTTGGCTATGTTATTTGAGTTGATATGCTTGGGTTTTAACCCTGATAATTATTACAGCTTATTAGCTGTTCTGTTGCACACCGGAAGACACAATGTGACCGATGGTGTGATGGTTCGAGGTACTTAGTACCCAGTGCCAGTTTACCCGTTTATCCAGTCCAGTCAACTAGTATGGGTTACTCGGGCAATGTTAATGAACCTTACCAAAAATTTAAATCGTATAATAATGCAATAATACTAGAAATTATGTCTACAAAAAAAAAATGAAATTATACATTTTGCAGAATTATTTTATTTTATATTGTCACCACTAAGCACAATTGATTAGCGCGTCGCTTTTGCCACGCGCAGGTACTGGAAACCTAGCTGGGGAGCCCAGCAGACACCAGACAGTGTGAGCCTACAGAGCTGCATCAGGAGGTCAGAGTCACCTCACATCTGCACTGCATATGGTAGGATATTAGGACTATAGGTGGCTCTTTTGTATTTTGCATTTTGTATTAGTTTGGATTGTAACTATAAACTCCTGTAATTATGTATTAATGTGAATATATGAAATTTTATATTATTGAGATTTTCTGCATTATGTATGTTGATAAATGAAATGTTGAGAATTATTTGTGAATATGCTTCAAGTGATGAAGTGAACAGAAAAGTTTTGAAAATAATATCATGATTGAGATTGAGATTTTGAGATTGACTTGAATATATATAATGGAGTTTGGAATTAGAAATTATTTTGGAAGTATTTTTAAACAGGTTTAGAAGAACTGTTTTTCTAATTTACAGTCGGCACTCTACCGGATTTTCTATAAAATTTGCGGATAAATTTGGATTTATCAAAATTGAAAATAAATGAATTATAAAGGGATAAATTGTAATAGAAACATAAATTGGTGCTCCGGCACACTGAGTGGCATAACTTGCTCGGCTACACTGTAGACGGGTAAGGGGTGTCACATTTTGGCAGCCATGAAACCTCAATAAGCATGTAAATAGTGGTTTGAATGATGATTTAAATGTTTGATTGTATTGTAGTTGAATTCCATGTGTAAGGTTGATTTGGAAGCTTGAAAAAATTTTTAAATGGAAATTGATGGGTATGTGTAAACTTGTGGTAGCTTCATGAAGAAGATTGAAGTGTTTGAATTCATGAAATATTGTTGAATCATGTTGTCATGGATGGCAGCATGCGTGTGTGTTTAATTGTTATAATTTGGACATGGAAATGAGGTATGTTCATGTGGTTGAATTGTGGTAAATGAGACTTTAATTGTTGTAATTGGACTTGGAAAAATTATGTATTATAATGTGTATGTTGAGAGTGGTTACAAGCTGCCAAAATGACAAAAAATGTGAAGTAAAGTGTGTTAGTGTTATGGTACAAACCAGAATTGGCATGGATGTGTAACTTGGTAAGTGTTGAATGTGTCGTTTGGTATGTGATGAAGAGTGTATAGCAGGGTAGTGTGTGTTTTAGCTTAGAACCTTAAGTGTGTGGCTCCAATTGGTATGAGACTAATTGAAGGTGAAACTAGGCACAAAATCTGCCAACTTTCATGAAGGAAGCTTACCAAAATTCTGCTTAGAAGGTGAATTGAAAAATGACCAAATCCGGATTAGTGCTTTGAAAGCTTGAAAATTGACCATTTGGGTAGTAGTTGATATTTTGGCCATAACTCACTCAAAACAGGTCCAATTGACCTGAAATTTTTACCATGAATAGTTAGACATATATCTACAATTCTTATGAAGACACCAAAGCCCAGAAATGATCATAAGCAAGTCAAATAGCTTGCACAATTTCGGGTATAAAAACTGGCCGAACCAAAAGTGACCTAAAAATGACCTAAAGTTACCATTTTGGTACATTATATCCAGCATTGGTAAATTGACCATATCTTGGTCTACACAACTCAAAATGACTTAAAATTTTGCCCCGCGTGCAATAAGACATAGACCTACAAGTTTGTAGTTTGGACCAAAACTCGAAAACCGAGAGAACTAGGTCATCCGGCTAGGTCAAATTAGCATACCGAATTCCGACAAATTGCAAAAAATGCAATATACTTGGAAATGAAATTGGTAACATATACCAACACTAAAGGGCTATAAAATGTGATATATTGGTAACATTAAACCTAATCCACTTAGAGTGCATCGAGGGTCAACATTTTAGGTTGACTAAGGAAAATAATAGAATTTAATAAATTAATTATTAAGCCTTATTGTTAGAGATAGTTTAAATGAGTATTGAAATACTTCAAATTGTGTGTTTCAGTTAGCAAAGACTCAAGGAAGGGGAAGGAAACACTGAGTTAGGGCCAAGAGACATTTATCAGAGGTTTGTGCACAACAGTTATTTCTTTTGACTTTTCAATTGAAATAAATTATGAGAATTTTATGTTTTATTGTTTTGAATTGTGGAAAATTGTTTGAATGGAAATTTGATGGATACTTATTATTTGAAAATATTGCAATTGGTTTGAAACCACAACTATCATGTATATTGATTAAATTCCTCGCTACCTTGTCTAGTGGGATGAATTTACTTTGAATTCCCTCTCTCGTTGAAGTGTTGAGGTGTTTGCCTATTGAGGACGAATTAAATGAGTACTCATATTATTGCTAGCTAGCTATATTATTCCTCATTAGCAATCGGCTCTTGGGATGAATTGGACTTTGGAACATGATTAAGCTGTGTGTGATTTTATTGATATTTATTGTGATATTGTGAAATGGAGTTTAAATTCTTTATGACATTCAATGTCTTTGAATTTAACTATGGTTTTAAGTATCCATTATTTATATGACTTATGATTTGTGATTTAAAGTTGCATTGTGTTAATGTTGTGCACCACTGAGACATTGGCTCAGCGATAGCTTTTCATTGCTATCGCAGGTAGACAGACTGACAGGGCAGCAGACTAGGCTGCTAGTACTACACTTAGAAATCATCGGGTATATTGAGTATACCATATTTTGCATTTTGTATTGTAATGTATGTTCATTATATGTATATATTGTTCTTGATTTTGAGCACTTGTAAATTAAAATTGTACATTAAAGTTGTAAACTAAATTTGTAAATTATTTTGGTTTGTAAATATTGTGATATATTCTTTTGTCTCAGCTTTTGAAAACACTGGAAAATTATTGTGGGTTTGAGTTAACAATTGTTGAGAAACTTATTGTGTTGATTGAATATTGGAGTTTGAGGATTGAACAAAATATAGGAAGCGCTTTTTTTATAGGTTTTTAAAGAACTGTTTTATTTAAAATATAGATGGCACTCTACCAAAATTTTTACATAAATTATTAATTCTTCAAATGTATTATCTGGTTTCACTTCAGTTTTTAACACCTGTAAATAGTACTCACCACTGTAAAAAGAAGTAAGAAAAGTTTTAAAATCCCTTGTAGTGTATTTAATGGGTTATTAGTAGACAAAGTTGGTAATTCATTAGGTATACTACGGGATCATGTTATGCCTTACGGAGGAGTAGGATGTGACATGTTTAAGTGTTATCAGAGCCTGGTTTTTAAATTCTATTTTCGCCTGTAATTTGAATATTCTTTCTTCATAGTACAACTGCTCAATGTCATTGTTTGATATATACAGTACATTACATTATAAATATGCACTAACGGGAGGAAATCTCCTTGTGTTATTTGTTCAGGAGGTCTAAGATCCTCAAATTGGCTATGGAAGAGGGTGATCATTCAGTCGATCAATCGATAGAGGCTGAGGTATAAGGGGATGCCCCAGCCCTACACAATGTGAGCGGATTAGCCGCACCAGCCCCCTCAGTACCGCAGTTTCCTGCTCAGTTCACTCAGCAGATGGTTGCAATGTTCCAACAAATGGCTGGTAACGTGCCTACTCAAGTCCCACTACAAACACCAGTGGTACAACCACAGTCTTCAGCTAGGCAGTATGACAAGCTGATGAAATATGGGGCTACTGAGTTCAAGGGGACAGCAGATCCTCTAGAGGCAGAACAATGGTTAGAGAGAATGGATAGGGTGTTCAAGAAGCTACATTGTCCAGAGGAGCTCAAATTTGAATATTCAGTGTCTCTGCTACAGGGGGATGCATATGACTGGTAGAAAACCATTCCCCATAGTCTGGTAGAACCTTCAGTGCGTACATGGAATGATTTTCTACAGGAGTTCAGATAAAAATGTCCCTGATGCTTATGTGGACCAGAAGTTGCAAGAGTTCCTAAGTCTGAAATAGGGGAGTAGATCGGTGGCTGAATATGAAAGGAAATTTTCCCACCTGAGTTATTATGCAGTAAGTCTACTTTCTACCAGTAGGGAGAGATGTAAGAGTTTGAAACCGGCTTGAAGCCCAGTATCAGATTATAAGTGGTCGGATTCAAATAACAACTTCTCTGAGCTTATTTCTCAAGCACTAGAATTAGAAAGAATTGAATCTGAAGTGGCCCCTGAGAAAAAGAAATCAGAGAAGATAGAAAAAGAGGGAAAGTCAGTAGAACAGAGTTCCAGTGGTCCTACTGGAAAGAGGAAGAACCATGGGGGACACAGCAGGGGTGGTAAGAAGTCTGGTAGGAGAAGATATTCGGGACAGAAACCTCCTTTATCTAGTTAGCAGAGTACCAGAAGTTCCTACCCTCCCCTCCAATGTGAAACTTATGGAAGAAATCATGGTGGGGTGTGCTACAAGGCCATAGGAGCCTGTTATAACTGTGGAGGCACAGGGCACTTTGCCAAAGACTACACCAGTATTCGCAGAGTTGGACCACCTCCTCTTACTGCAGAAGGGTCAGTTCAAAATCCTATCACCAGAGGTTCACAACCACTTAGCAGAGGTAGAGGCAGGGGTAGAGGTAGTCCAGCAGGCAGCCAAGGCACTGTGAATCAATCAGAGCAAGGCAGTGCTCCAGTAAGAGTCTATGCAATGAGACAGAGAGAAGAGGCTGAGGCATCTGATGTTGTGGCTTGTACCTTCTCAAATTTTAATCAAGATGTGTTTGGTTTATTTGATCTGGGTTCTACCCATTCTTATGTGAGTGCTAGCATCATTGATTGCATTGCTGTTCCATGTACAAAAATGGACTTTGAGGTGCTAGTAACAAGTCCGCTAGGACAAGAGGTTAGGGTTAATAGAATATATAGGGATTGTCCTTTGGTGATCCAAGGACATACTTTTCTGTCTGATCTCATTGAAATGCCCTTCAGAGATTATGATATCATCTTGGGCATGGATTGGTTAGCCAGGCATCATGCCATGATTGACTGTAGACTGAAGACAGTCACTTTTGGTCTCCCTCAGTACAGTGATGTGGTAATACATGGGGAGAGGCAGCTATTGCCATCAAACATCATTTCGGCTGCACTAGCTAGAAAAATGATCAGAAAGGGGTGTGAAGCATGCTTGGCACATGTGGTAGACACTCAAGTGGGGAGGCTACAGTATATGACTTTCCAGATGTGTTTCCTGATGAATTGCCAGGATTACCTCCAGAAAGAGAGGTGCAGTTTGAAATTAATGTTATGCCTGGTGTGGATCCAATATCCATAACACCATACAGAATGGCACCAGCAAAGTTGAAGGAGTTGAAGGTACAGTTGCAAGAACTACTTGAAAAGGGCTTCATCTGCCCTAGTGTGTCACATTAGGGAGCGCCAGTATTATTTGTTAAGAAGAAAGATGGCACTCTTCGCTTATGTATTGACTACCGGCAGTTGAATAAGGTGACAATAAAGAACAGATATCCATTGCCTCGTATTGATGATCTGTTTGATCAGTTGAAGGGTGAAGCTGTATTCTCTAAAATTGATTTGCGATCTAGTTATTATCAGTTGAAAGTGCAAGAGCAGAGTATTCCAAAGACTGCTTTCAGAACTCGATATGGCCACTATGAGTTTCTGGTAATGCCATTCGGGTTAACTAATGCTCCAGCGACTTTTATGGATCTGATGAACACTATCTTCAGACCATATCTCGACCAGTTTGTGGTGGTGTTTATTGATGACATTTTGATATATTCGAGGAATGCAGAGGAGCATGACAGACATCTGCGGATTGTATTACAGACTTTAAGGGAGAAATAACTATATGCTAAATTGTCGAAATGTGAATTTTGGCTGAAAGAAATCTCCTTCTTGGGACATGTTGTGTCAGTTGAAGGGATCAAGGTAGATACCAGCAAGGTAGAAGCTATCCTTAATTGGAAATTGGAAGCCGCCCAGGAATATCATAGAAATTCACAATTTTCTGGGTTTAGCTAGATATTACTGCTGGTTTGTGAAAGGGTTTTCTATGTTAGCTTCTCCACTGACCACGCTGCTTCGGAAAGATGTAAAATTTCAGTGGACTGATAAATGCCAGCAGAGTTTTGATGAGTTGAAGAGGTGTTTGACTAAAGCTCCAGTCCTTACTTTACCTACACCGGGTAAAGAATACACAGTTTATAGTGATGCTTCTCACAATGGGTTAGGCTGTGTACTGATGCAAGATTAGAATGTCATTGCTTATGCATCATGCCAGCTGAAACTGCATGAGAGGAATTATCCGACACATGATTTGGAGCTAGCAGCTATTGTTTTTGCTCTGAAGATCTGGAGACACTATTTGTATGGGGAGAAATGTTACATTTACACAGATCACAAGAGCTTGAAGTATTTGGGCACCCAGAAGGAATTGAATTTGAGGCAGAGGAGATGGTTAGAACTGATTAAAGACTATGATTGCTTAATAGACTATTAGCCAGGGAAAGCAAATGCGGTGGCTAACGCCTTAAGTCGCAAGACTATGGCAAGTCTCAGAGTTTCTCCTTTGTCCATGGTACATGAGTTGAAAGCACAGCATGCCAGTTTGGAGATTGATGATGAGGGAGAGACAGTAGTTGCATGGCATGTACAGCTAGTGTTGATTGATCAGATCAGAATGGCTACTCAGAGTGATGAAAAATATCAGAAGCTACTGAAAGAAGTCCAGCAGGGCAAGAAACCTGAATTCTCTGTGAGAGATGATGGATTACTACTACATCAGGGCAGAATGTGCATTCCTAATGATGTGGAATTGAGACAGATCATTATGAAGGAAGCACATGAGTCTCCTTTTGCTATGCACCCTGGTGGAACTAAAATGTACAGAGGGTTGAAAGAGCATTACTGGTGGATGGGTATGAAGAGGGATATAGCTGAATTTGTTTCCAAATGCCTAACTTGTCAGCAAGTAAAGGCAGAACATCAAGTTCCAGCTGGTTTATTACATCCATTGCCAGTACTAGAGTGGAAATGGGAGCGGATAACTATGGATTTTATTACGGGACTTCCAAGGACACAGAATAGTCATGATGCAGTATGGGTTATAGTTGAAAAACTAACCAAGTCTGCTCACTTTTTGCCAGTCTAGATGGACTATAGTTTGGAGAGATTGGCCAGATTGTACATAAATGAGATAGTAAGGCTGCACAGAGTGCCAGTATCAATTGTATCTAACAGAGATCCTAGGTTCACTTTTAGATTCTGGGGTAGTCTTCAGAGAGCCCTAGGAACTAGATTGAACTTTAGAACAGCATTCCACCCACAGTCAGATGGCCAGTCTGAAAGGGTAATTCAGATATTGGAGGATATGCTATGGGCTTGTGTGATTGAGTTTGAAGGCAGTTGGAATACACACTTGCCTTTGATTGAATTTGCTTATAACAACAGCTACCAATCAAGCATTGGGATGCCTCCATATGAAGCTTTGTATGGCAGGAAGTGCAGAACTCCCCTATGTTGGGATGAAGTAGGTGAAAGGAAGATGATTGGGCCAGAAATTGTTCAGCAGATAGAGGAAAAGATCAGATTGATCAGAGATCGACTCAAGGATGCATCAGACCGTCAAAAGTCCTATGTTGATCTGAAGAGAAGAGACATTAAATATGCAGTGGGTTATAAGGTATTCCTTAAAGTTTCTCCTTGGAAGAGGATTGTGAGATTTGGCAGAAATGGGAAACTGAGTCCTCGCTTTATCAGACCATATGAGGTTCTGGAAAGAGTGGGTCCTTTGGCATATCGGTTAGCACTACCTCTAGAGCTAGAAAGGATACACAGTGTCTTCCATGTGTCCATGTTAAGGAGGTACAGATCTGACCCATCTCATGTACTATCAGTTAAAGAGATTGAGGTAAATCTAGACCTCTCATATGAGGAAGAACCCATAGAAATTCTGACATATGAGGTGAAACAGCTGAGGAATAAATAGAGACACCTAGTTAAAGTGCTATGGAACCATCATTCAGGCCAGGAAGCTACTTGGGAACGTGAAGAGGACATGAGGAGACAGCACCCACAGCTATTCAGAAATTGATGCCAGGTAAAATTTCGAGACGAAATTTATTTTAAGGGGGGGAGAATTGTAACACCCCTATGTTCGGTAGTGCGTTCTACTGTTCTGATGACAGTGTTGGTCCGGACAGCTAGGATGCCTAGAACTACACTTACATATTAGTGAGGAGACATAAAATAATGAAATACAAGAAAAGAAAATGCAATAAAAATAAAGGAAAAATAATAGCAATAAAATGTAACCAAGTTAAACGAGCTGAGAACCATAGCGATGGGTGACCACACCGAGAAGTTGCGGAGTGGACCGTTGATTAGCCCTGGACCGCGGGGAACCCTGAAAAATATTTTTAAGACATAATTAAAGACTTATTGAAGTATAAATATCATTAGAAATATCAAAGAAAAATTAATTAAGTAGTACAAAGAAAAATGAGAAATCGAGAAAATGACAAAACTCGGTGTTACCGAAAAATCGGGAATGCAACCCGAACAGGGACATTGTAGTCATTTGACACCCCGAGTTGTCTTTTGACCTAAATTTCCATTAAAAATAAATGATATTACACTTGGAAAATGTCATGAAAATAAGAAATGTGGTACATAATATAAATAATGAAAGTTTAGTGGCATAATTGCAAATTATGGAACTTAGGATTAATTAACTCATTAATCCAAAGTTAGTGCTCCACTAACCATGAATTATGGGACCTATACAAGCTTTGTGGATAGAATTATTTCTTCATCTTCAACCTCTTAACACCAAGCCGAAGTGAGCCTCCATTGAAACACCATGGCCGAAGCTTCATCACCTTCCATGCACCTCAATTCTAACCACTTTTCACACTGGTTTCCTTCATTAAACCTTGCATACTTAACTTGGGGAAGCTATTAGGAGCAAGAAAGTTAAGTTTTGGTGAGGTTTTGAAGAATTTCAAAAGTGGTAAGTATGTATTTTTTATTCTTGTTTCATTAAACTTTGAATGGAGGTTGTGGGTAGTTGATTTGTGGAAGAATTTTTGAAGTTTGATGAATTAGTGGAAATGTACATTTTGGAAGCCATGGAAACTCAATAAGAACAGCTTATTCTTGCATGTAAATAGTGGTTTGAATGATGATTTAAATGTTTGATTGTATTGTAGTTGAATTCCATGTGTAAGGTTGATTTGGAAGCTTGAAAAATTGTTTAAATGTAAATTGATGGGTATGTGTAAACTTGTGGCAGCTTCATGAAAAAGATTGAAGTGTTTGAATTAATGAAATATTGTTGAATCATGTTGTCAGGGATGGCAGTATGTGTGTGTGTCTAATTGTTAGAATTTGGACATGAAAATGAGGTATGTTCATGTGGTTGAATTGTGGTAAATGGGACTTTAATTATTGTAATTGGACTTGAAAAAATTCTGTATTAAAAGGAGTATGTTGAGAGTGGTTACAAGCTGCCAAAATGACAAAAAATGTGAAGTAAAGTGTGTTAGTGTTATGGTACAAATCAGAATTGGCATGGATGTATAACATGATAAGTGTTGAATGTGTCCTTTGGTATGTGATGAAGAGTGTATAGCAGGATGGTGTGTGTTTTAGCTTAGAACCTTAAGTGTGTGGCTCCAATTGGTATGAGACCAATTGGAGGTGAAACTAGGCACAAAATGTGCCAACTTTCATGAAGGAAGCTTATCAAAATTCTGCTTAGAAGGTGACTTGAAAAATGACCAAATCTGGATTAGTGCTTCGAAAGCCTGAAAATTGACCATTTGGGCAGCAGTTGGTATTTTGGCCATAACTCACTCAAAACAGGTCCAATTGACCTGAAATTTTTACCATGAATATTTTATACATATATCTACAATTCTTATGAAGACACCAAAGCCCAGAAATAACCATAAGGAAGTCAAATAGCTTGCACAAATTCGGGTATAAAAACTAGCCGAACCAAAAGTGACCTAAAAATGACCTAAAGTTACCATTTTGGTACATTCTGTCCAGTATTGGTAAATTGACCATATCTTAGTCTACACAACTCAGAATGACCTGAAATTTTGCCCCACGTGCAATAAGACATAGACCTACAAGTTTTTAGTTTGGATCAAAGCCCAAAAACCGAGGAAACTAGGTCATCTAGCTAGGTCAAATTAGCATACCGAAATTTGACAAATTGCAAAAAAATGCAATATACTTGGAAATGAAATTAGTAACATATACCAATACTAAAGGGCTATAAAATGTGATATATTGGTAATATTAAACCTAATCCACTTAGAGTGCATCGAGGGTCAACATTTTAGGTTGACTAAGGAAAATAATAGAATTCAATAAATTAATTATTAAGCCTTATTGTTAGAGACAGTTTAAATGAGTATTGAAACACTTCAAATTGTGTGTTTCAGTTAGCAAAGACTTAGGGAAGGGGAAGGAAATACTGAGTCAGGGCCAAGAGACATTTATCAGAGGTTTGTGCACAACAATTATTTCTTTTGACTTTTCAATTGAAATAAATTATGAGAATTTTGTATGTTATTGTTTTGAATTGTGAAAAATTGTTTGAATTGAAATTTGATGGATACTTATTGTTTGAAAATATTGCAATTGGTTTGAAACCACAGCTATCATGTATATTGATTGAATTCCTCGCTAGCTTGTCTAGTGGGATGAATTTACTTTGAATTCCCTCTCTGGCTGAAGTGTTGAGGTGTGTTCCTGTTGAGGACGAATAGAATGAGTACTCATATTATTGCTAGCTAGTTATGTTATTCCTTATTAGCCGTTGGCTCTTAGGATGAATTGGACTTTGGAACATGATTAAGCTGTGTGTGATTTTATTGATATTTATTGTGATAATGTGAAATGGAGTTTAAATTCTTTATGACATTCAATATCTTTGAATTTAACTATAGTTTTAAGTATCCACTATTTATATGACTTATGATTTGTGATTTAAAGTTGCATTGTGTTAATGTTATGCACCACTAAGACATTGGCTCAGCGATAGCTTTTCATCATTGCCGCAGTAGACAGATCGACAGTGGCAAAGAGTGCTAGGCTGCTAGTACTACACTGAGAGATCATCAGGTATATTGAGTATACCGTATTTTGCATTTTGTATTGTAATGTATGTTCACTATATGTATATATTGTTCTTGATTTTGAGCAGTTTTAAATTAAAATTGTACATTAAAGTTCTAAACTAAATTTGTAAATTATTTTGGTTTGTAAATATTGTGATATATTCTTTTGTCTCAGCTTTTGAAAACACTAAAAAATTATTGTGGGTTTGAGTTGACAATTGTTGAGAAACTTATTGTGTTGATTGAATATTGGAGTTTGAGGATTGAATAAAATATAGGAAGTGCTTTTTTTACAGGTTTTTGAAGAACTGTTTTATTCAAAATACAGATGGCACTCTGCCAAAATTTTTACAAAAATTATTAATTATTCAAATATATTATCTGGTTTCACTTCAGTTAAAAATTTTTTTTTTAACACCTATAAATAGTGCTTACCACTATAAAAAGAAGTAAGAAAAGTTTTAAAATCCCTTGTAGTGTATTTAATGGGTTATCAGTAGACGAAGTTGGTAATTCATTAGGTATACTACGGGATCATGCTCTTCTGCACTCCTCGAATAGACCAATATATCATCAATGAATACCACAACAAACTGGTCGAGGTATGGTCTGAAGATAGTATTTATCAGATTTATAAAAGCAGCCGGAGCATTAGTTAACCCGAATGGCATGACCAAGAACTCATAATGGCCATAGCGGGTTCTAAAGGCAGTTTTAGGAATACTCTGCTCTTGTACTTTCAGCTGATAATAACCTAATCTCAGGTCAATTTTGGAGAACACAGCTGCACCCCTCAACTGATCAAACAAGTAGTCAATGCGGGGCAATGGGTATCTGTTCTTTATTGTCACCTTATTCTACCTTATTCAACTGTTGGTAGTCAATATATAAGCGGAGAGTGCCATCCTTCTTCTTAACAAATAACACCGGCGCTCTCCATGGTGACACACTAGGGCGGATAAAGCCCTTGTCAAGCAGCTTTTGCAACTGCACTTTCAACTCTTTCAATTCTGCTGGAGCCATTCTATATGGTGTTATGGAGATTGGGTCCACACCAGGCATAATATCAGTCTCAAACTGCACCTCTCTTTCTGGAGGTAATACTGGCAATTCATCAAGAAACACATCCAAAAAGTCACATACTGTAGTGATGTCCCTCAGTGCTGGACTTCCCACTTGGGTATCTATCACATGTGCCAAGTATGCTTCACACCCCTTTCTGATCATTCTTCTAGCTAGTGTAGCTGATATGATGTTTGATGCTAGTAACTACCTCTCCCCATGTATTACCACATCACCGTACAGAGGGAGACCAAAAGTGACTGTCTTCAATCTACAGTCAATCATGGCGTGATGCCTGGCTAACCAATCCATGCCCAAGATGATGTCATAATCTCTGAAGGGCATTTCAATCAAATCTGACAGAAAAACATGTCATTGGATCACCAAAGGACAGTCTCTATAGATTCTGTTAACCCGGACCTCTTGTGCTAACAGACTAGTTACTAGCACTTCAAAATCCATTTTGGCACATGGAACAACAAGTGAACTGACTATGCTAGCACTAACATACGAGTGGGTTGAACCCGGATCAAACAACACAAATACTTCTTAATTAGGAATAGAGAATGTACCGGCCACAATGTCAGAAGTTTTAGCTTCTTCCTACTGTCTCATAGTGTAGACTCTGGCTGGAGCACTCCCTTGTGCTAACTGGTTAACAGTACCTTGACTGCTAGAAGCATTACCTCTACCTGTGCCTCTTCCTCTGCTAACTGGTTGTGAACCTCTAGGAGCAGGAATCTGAATAGATCTTTCTACAGTTGTAGGAGCTGGCCCAAATCAAGGGGCACTGGTGCAGTCCTTAATAAGATGGCCTTTGCCTCCACAGTTAAAGCAAGCTCCTATTGCCCTATAGTATTCTTCCCCATGAATCTTGCCACAAGTCTCACAGGGGCAGGCAGGATATGAACCCCTGGTTGACTGCTGACCAGATCTAGGAGGTCTTTGACCAAAGAATCTGCCCTTTCCAAACCTTCCACCTCGACCTCTGCTAGGTCCCCCAAATTTCTTCTTCTTTCCAGAAGTACCACTGGGACTTTGTTCAACTGATTTTTCACCTTTTTCTTTTTCTAATCTTTCAGTCTTCTTTGATTTCTCTTTTGTGGGTGTCTCTTCTAATTCAATCCTTTCCAACTTAAGTGTCTGAGAGATGAGCTCTGAGAAGTTACTGTGTCTAAATCCCACTACTTGCATCCTCAAACTGGGCTTCAAACTAGTCTCAAATCTCTTGCACCTTTCCTTGCTAGTAGAAAGGAGACTCCTAGCATAGTGGCTTAAGCAGGAGAACTCCCTCTCATATTCAGCCACTGTTTTGTTGCCTTGCTTCAAACTCAGAAATTCTTGTAGTTTTTGATCCACATATGCATCTGGGACATATTTCTGTCTAAACTCTCTGATGAAGTCATCCTAGGTCAGTACTGGTGGTTCAGCCAAGCTGTGGGGGATGGTCTTCCACCAATCATAAGCATCCCCTTGTAGCAAAGTTACCGAATATTCAAATTTCAGCTCATCTTGGCAGTGCAATTTCTTGAATACTCTGTCTATTCTTTCCAGCCATTGCTCTGCCTCTAGTGGGTCTACTGTACCCTTAAATTCCATGGCTCTATACTTCAATAACTTATCATATTGTCTGACTGGAGCTTGGGGTTGCACCACTATAGTCTGGGGTGGAGCTTGAGCAGGCATTCCCCCAACCATTTGTTGAAACATTGCTGCCATCTGCTGTGCGAACTGTGTAGGAAACTGCGGCATTTGTGGGGTTGGTGTCATTGACCCACTGACATTTTGTAGAGCTAGGGCTTCCCCTTGTGCCTCAGCTTCAACAGATTGCTCAACTAAGTGATCCCTTTCTTCCATATCAGTCTGGAGTAGGATATCTCCTGAACAAATAACACAGGGAGATTTCCCTCCGTTAGTTCATATTTATGATGTAATGCACTGTATGTAACAAATAAGGACATTGAGTAGTTGTACTTAGCAAAGAAAAGATACAAATTCACAAGTTAAAACAAACTTTAAAAATTTGCTCTGATGCCACTAAAACATGTCACACCTTACCCCTCTGCAAGGCATAACATGATCCCGTAGAATACCTAATGAACTACCGAACTTTGCCTACCGATAACTCATTAAGTACCCTACAAGGGATTTTAAAACTATTTTCTTACTTTTTAGAAGTGGTGAGCATTTTTTAATAGGTATTAAAACATTTAATTAGAGTTTATAAACTAGTTAAAATTTTTGTCCTTTTTTATTTTTTCTCAAATTTTAGAAAAATTTCGGCAGAGTGCCGTCTATATTTTGATAAAACAGTTCTTCAAATACCTGAAAAAAACACTTCCAATGATTTATCTCATCAACTCAACAACTTCAACATCCACCACAATAAATTTCAACATCATTTCTCAAATTCCAAAACTCAAATCAATAATTTCCAATTCAAATATCATCCAAAATAATATTAAGTAATTTCATTCAAATTAAAACAAAATACTTTCATTTTTTTTTCATTAAAGTTAAAACAAATTACATTCATCCAACCAGAATTTACATTAGAAAAATCCAAACTAATATTATTACAAACTTTATACAACTGCTCATGACCAGTTCTACATATACATACTTTTACATACATCAAAATAATTATTACAATCAGGGTATAAAATATACCCGATAGAACTTCAGGGAAGGTGGCTCCACAATCCTCAGCAGCTCACTCTGCTGCTCCTTTGGTCTCTATATCTGCGACAGCAATAACAGCCATCGCTGAGTATTATGACTCAGTGGTGCACAACATACTAAAATAACATTTATGCAGAATTTAAATCATATTTATTCAAAAATGGAATTGAACATGAGAAATAAATACAAAACATGATTTATATGCATTTAATCCAAACAATTTCATTTCAAAAGTCTCAAAACAAATTTCATAAAAATACACAATTATATTATGCCATTCGAAACAATAATCATCTCAATAGCCAGAGGCTTATGAAAATTCACATCACAAAGCTAGCTAGCTCAAATATATGGATATCCATTCAATTTCTTCTTCTACTGGCACACACCTCAACACTTTAGCTAGAGAAGGAATCAAAATTTGAAACTGATTTCCCCCACTAGTCATGCTAGTGAGGCATTCAAATATATGGTCATGACACTGTGGTTTCAAAACTGTCTTAGCAATTTACTAAACATTTAATGCCATTTCAAATATATACAAGTAAACTTTCAATAATTTAAGTCAAAAGCACAATACACATTTCATGCACTTTGTAAATGAATTTTAAAGAATATTGATGTCGTGCACAAACCATATACAAGTCCCCTCTTGGCCTTGACTCGATGCCTTGGGTTCTTTCGCGGTATTCTTTTCAACTGAAACACACAATTTCATAGTGTTTCAGTATCACAATTCATCATAAGTCCAAAAATGAATTCAAATCTACTTATACCTAGCTTTAATATATTAAACTTGACGTTCTTTAAAATTTGTATTTCAGGGTTACTATTCACGATATTATTCAAGTCAATTTGTTGACTTTCTAATGCTTAATAGGTATGGAAATTCTAATTTCACCCACATATCACATTTTGGTTACCTAATTTGTTGGTTTTGGTTGTTTTCTCAAATTTTAAGTCTTTTAGGCACAAATTTCAAATTTTCAATTTTGGTGTCCTGTATTGTACTATTCCATTGGTCATGTTGCTGTTAGAATTTGGCTAAGTTTTCTTCATAGAAGTTTTTCCTTATTGTCTTAAATTTATTTCCCTTTTTGAATCACTCCATTTGGAGTTTTTTAGCTCAGGTTATAGCCATTTGAACATGGCTGGCCGGATTGGTCTAACCCAGATTTTTTTGGGCACTAATTTGGTTCTGGCAGTTTTAGGTCACTAATTTTGGGAGGCTAAAAGACTTGATTAAAAGAATAATTTGAACTTGTGTTAAAAGTTGTAGGGCTATTTCTCATATTTCTACTGGTAAAATTTCAGGTCATTTGGACCTGCCTAGCCCAAGTTATGGGATTGTTCATTTGGTCATTTTTGTATAGGTCAGTTTGCCTAATCCGGATTTGGCCAATTTGTTCACTATGTTATGGTCACTTTCTGGGCATGATTCCTAGATTAAAAATGAGCCATTTTGTGTCTAGTTTCATTCCCAATTGGCCTCACACCAATTGGGTTAGTAAAGTTTCAATGACCATATCCAATCCGAATTTTAATTTGGTTCTAACACTTCCTACACAAGACAATTGGTCATATATGACCATTTTTCAACTCAGTAAGTTCAAATACATCATTTGGCTAATTCTCACATTTTTCCTCCCAAAACCCTAGGTGCTAAACCCTAATTTTAATGTTTAGCTCATTTGATGAAATCTAAATGCATATTTAGTACTTATACACTCATTCACACTTAACTACTTCATAATTTGCATCAAAAACACCCATTTCAACCCTAACCTACTGCTGGCCGAATTCATATATAGTCCATCAATAATTGTTTTCTTTTCATTTTAAGTTAAAATCTAAGTTAATTAGACTAAACATAATCACTAGACTATAAATTCCAAGTTTAGATGACTAACATCAATCTTTGATGTCCAATTCTTCAATTCTCTTCTTTTTTCCTTTTCTTTGCTTCTTCAATCTTCTTTTCAAAGCTTAAACACAAATTTTAACTAAGGAGTTTACAATTTCTATGGCTGAATTTAGGGTTTCTTCAAGCTCAAAATGAGCTGTAATGGAGGTGAAGTGAGGGAACTTAGAGAGAGAGAGTCGGCTTGGGTGAGGGAAGAAGACAACATAATTTTTTTTTCTTTTCTTTTCTTTTTATGTATTTTTAATCTTAAATAAATTCACAATTATCCTATAATTTTAAATTTTAAATTATTAAGTTTATTGCATCATGCATGATGTAATAAACTTTATCAACTTTTTCTTTTTCTTTTTTTTTTTTTATTTTTCTTTAGTTCTTTAATTTAATTCTTGATCCCAAATTTTTTTTTTCTCTAATTTTATTGGACAGTTAAGTCAGGAGTCAGCTCTAGGGGTGAATTAACTAAATTGCACCTCACCGGTTCGATCCGGTTTGCTAGTTATTTGATATTTCTTCTAGATCCCTGACCTAATTATTTGATAGACTTAAAAATTCTTTTTTATAATTTTCTCTTTCCCACTGTGTTCGTAATAGTCCTAAGGACCACGGCATCACATTTTATGGTTCGAAATTCGAGTTTAAATCGACCTCGTAGTCCTTCCCGAGAAGGTCACCCATCGCTGTGACTCTCGGCTTATTTAACTTCTTGTGTTCTATTTTCCTTATTTATACTTAACTATTTGACAATTACTAATTAATTGTATTCAGGGCTTATCTAGTTGTCTTAGACGTGGTTCTAATCTCCTTAATTATCTAGACCGCACAGATCACCGGAATAGTGAAATATACCAGGCTATGCAAATAGGGGTGTTACAATACCATTTCCAACTTAATCATTTGTTTCGAAGATTTTATGGTCGGCCTAATTACTATTATGGTCTCACTTTGCACATTATCCAATTAGCATGCATATATCATATACTTGCATACATTCCCATACATCTCATGCATTCATGGATAAACATATAAATATAGTATGATCATGGACTTTCTAAGGGATTCAATTCTGAGCCACCAAGAATTGAATCAGGGCATTCCTAGGTGCATTTCATTCATTCATTTTATAAGAGTTGTTGAAGGAGTACATAATCAACACCTGATCTTGAATTCCTTCCACTGGTCCCACCAATGCTCTTGACCTCCTTGATCTTCTTGCAATCCATTACATTGTAATCCTTGGCATACTAAGGCGAATTTATAAGAACATAGACTTTAAAGTCCTCAAATAAATGAAATTAAAACCCAAAAATATTACAACATTTATAATACATGCCACCAAAATAAATTAATTAATCTACAACCCAAAGAAAAATAAAAGAAATAAATCTAATCACATTGGTCTTTTATTGTCCATAATCATCCATCATGCATATTACCATTTAAAAATTAAATAAAACATACATACTAAAATTAAATTGAATATCTCATATTCAACTAAAAAATTCAGATTTGAATCTCATTCAACCAAATTTAAAAATTCAGATTTGAATCTTATTCAAAATAAATTTAAAAATTCATATTTGAATCTCATTCAAACAAATTTAAAAATTCAAATTTGAATCTCATTCAAACAAATTTAAAAATTCAGATTTGAATCAAAATTTAATTGTGTGATTAAAACTCCTAATTAAACATTTTAATTAGTCATAGAATGGGCCTCAGATCATACAATAATTGCACATTTAAAACCCAAACATCATGCGCACGCTTTGACTCATCAAACATGGACAAACCATGTGCGCCATCATGGTGATAACCAAGCCGCCACCTTTGTTAGTCCAACCCACAATGAAACAATCATTTTATGATCAAATCACATAATTAAATCATATAATAAACAATCTAAATGGAAAATATAGTGGCTCTGATACCAATTGAAGGAGTGGAAGCATGAAAATTATTATATTAGAACATTGAATTCAAAAATTTTCTTCTAGGGTCTCATGCATCATGCAAGATTCATTATATACCTAATTGATTTCAATGTTCAATTGCATATTAAAACCCTTTTAATATGTATTAGGATCTACATTTGTCATTTAAGATTTTTGAATTAACAGATTAATTCATTAGAACCCTAGATTAATACAAGAACATGTGCACTAACCTTTTGATTCACTGTAGATGTGTTTGGTATCTTTGGGAAGCACCTAGGATCCCAAATGTTGTCCCTCTAGTTTGTCTACACCAAGATCACCAATGGCAGCCCCTTGAACACCTTCTTAAGCCTTGCCAACCAATTAGATATTTGGGATTTTCCTTTAGGGAGGTTGTAAATGTATACAGGACACTAGAAATAATTTCTAGCAATTTTAATTCAAGAGAGTATGGGTAATTCTTTTGAATTGATGAGAGAAGAAGAAGAAGAGAGGAAGAAGGCTTCAAGGTTGGCAGCACCTCTTTAGAAAAATCAGAATTTTATTTTTTTCTTTCATAACATCACATTATATAATTAGGTCATCGCTTAAAACCCTTGCCACATGTCATCTTCTGATTGCACCTTAATTTTAATTGACCTAATCACATTAAGCCAAGTGTCAAAGCTAGGTTTATTCTTGACTTTGATCATCATGCATGATTGGAAGGCAAATGGCAAGCTTATATGGTGCCATGTGTTACCATTTCATGGTGCCACATGTCACCCTGTGAAATGACCAAATTACCCTTGTGTTGTAATTTTGAGTTCTCAACCCAAAATAATTATTTCTCCTCTTCTAATCAATTTATATCAAATATAAATTAATTAATTAATCTCTATTAATTAATTTCTCATAATTAAATTCATATTTAAATACTTTAAATATAAATTTAACTCATACTATATATCCAATAACCTAGGTTTGGTTTCAAGCCATGCCAGGGACTTTGCAATCTTATTGTAAACCAAACCTATTTAATTAATCAAATAAACTCTTTAATTAAATAATTAAATTACATTTAATTTGGTGATTACTTGTGTATGTGTGTGACTCACTAATCTCATCACTGATTGGTAATAAGATATGATATCAACTCTTAATATCATCAGAAATTTGCATGGCCATAACTTTCTCTAGAAAACTCCCATTTAGGTGATTATTGAACCGATAAAAACTTAAAACATAGTAGAACATTTCATATGAAGAACTTAATGCCAAATTATAGACTTAACCCAATCAAATTGTTAAGCAAAATTGAATCACCAAATTACAGAAAATCTGGAAATCTGCAGATTGACCATATAAATAGTAAACTTTGTATGGCCATAACTCTCTCTATAAAACTTCAATTTAGGCAATTCTTGAACCGATGGAAACCTAAGACATAGTAGAACATTTTGTATGAAGAACATTAGACCAAATTATGGAATTAACTTGATCAAATTACTGAACGAAGTTGGATCGTTAAATCTGCCAAAACTAAAACTGCAGGGTGAACAGTAACATAAATAGTAATCGTGTTTTGGTCATAACTTGAGCTACACAGCTTCGAATTAGGCGATTCAAAAAGAAAATAAAGTGAAAACCTAGATGAACAATTTTTATGAGGAACACCTCACTAAATTATGATCAAAACTAGGTAAAAATTGGGTTCAAAGATTGGGGCACCAAGCTGTCCAAAACCAAAACTCTCTAAAATTTGCAAAGCTAATTTGGGATGCATTAGACATTCAAGTAATGAGTTCTTGGCAGCAATTGAGATGGGTATTGAGATATTCTATTTTTGTATTTTCAGTAGAGAAAGAGGTTGGGACGGACAAGGAACAGTGAGTAAAGAGAAAGTAGAGCATTGAAGGTTTCTGCACAACTAACCTTTTCTTCATTTTTAAACTAGTAAATTGTTTGGAATGTGTTTATATGAATGAGTTTGCTTTGAACAAGTTTATTTTGACTAAAATATAGTTTTTTTCTTGCATTTAAGAAATTTGGATGTTGCCACCTTTATATGGATATTATGATGAATTTAAATGTGTTTATTGGTTTATAAATGTGATTTTTGAGTGGGAAATTTTTGGAAATTGTTTTGAAACCATAGTTAGCATGATAGTTTCTTTCGGAACTCCCCAGTAGTAACGGCTACTTGGGGTTGATAATTGATATTGATTATGTCTCCCATTAATAACGGTTAGTGGGGTAAGACTATATGAGTACTCATTAGCTAGCTAGCCCTTCCCTCATTAATAACGGTTAGTGAGGTTGAGATTGCCTTATCGTGGTGTACAACACAGCACTGATCGTGAAATTTTGTGTCATGGCCTGAACTATGTGTTGATGTTAGCAACACTAATGCTCTGTGAATTGTGATTTATGAAGTGTGATTTCTCATTTGAAATGTTATTTCAATAAATGGCTCTTATGAACTTAGAACTATTGTAATGTTTTCATACTTAAGAAGAATGTGATTTATTATCCCTTGGTAAGTTTTACTGTATTTTAAGTTTTAAAGTTATTAGTTGTGCACCACTGAGTGATATACTCAGTGATAGTTTATTTATGCTGTCACAGGAAAGGGAAAGGAGAAGGCTGCTGAGTGAGAGACTTGGAAGCAACATTTTAGTTTGGATTGTGGGTATATATCGTAGGTATACCCCTGTAATTTCCTTTGTATGTATTTTGTACCTATATGTATGGAAGTACGAACATTGAGCAGTTTGTATTTAAAAGCATTGCATTGCTATCACATTTTGAATTGTAACTATTTTGTATTTTACTTTTAAACTTATGAAAATATACCTTTTGCAATATTTATTCTATCATTATTTCCAATGAATGTTTATATAGAATTTTAACTATTCTCATGCAGTTTTCCGCAAAAGAATTGATAAGATAAAAAGCTATGATTTGTTTTAAAATCCTTTGTAGCATAACTAATGGGTTATCGGTAGGTGGAGTTCAGTAATTCATTAGGTATACTATGAGAACATGTCATGCCTTACCAAGGATAAGGTGTGACATGTTTTAGTGGTATCAGAGCTTTGGTTTTTATACAAGTTTTGAAATTGCATGTTTGAAAAATTTTGATAAGTACAACTGCTCAACTATCATCAATTGATACATATAGTGCATTAAATCATAAATATGGACTAACTGAGGAAAATCTCCTTGTGTTAGTTGTCCAGGAAGTAGAATTCTTTGTGTTTTGATATGGAAGAGGGGGATCACACGGTAGAATAATCCGTAGTGGCTGAGGTACAGGGGGAGGCCCCAGCTCCTCAAAATGCTAATGGGTCAGCTACACCCGTCCCACCTATGCAGTTTCCTGCTCAGTTCGCTCAGCAGATGGCTGCACTATTTTAGCAAATGGCTGGCAATATTCCAGTCCAAGCTCCTGTGCAAGCACCTCTAGTGCAACCACCACCTCTAGCCAGACAGTATGAAAAGTTAATGAAGTATGGGGCGATAGAGTTCAAGGGTACAGTGGACCCATTGGAAGCAGGATAATGGCTTGAGAGAATGGAGATAGTATTCAAGAAATTACACTGCACAGATGATCTGAAGTTTGAATACTCCATTTCTTTGTTGCAAGGGGACGCTTATGAATGGTGGAAGACCATTCCCCATAGCCTGGTAGAGCCTCCAGTTCTGACTTGGGAAGATTTTCTGAGGGAGTTTAGACAGAAGTATGTTTCGGACACGTATGTGGATATGAAGCTACAAGAGTTCCTGAGTCTGAAGCAGGGTGATAGAACCATGGTAGAGTATGAGAGGGAGTTCTCTGGCCTGAGTCATTATGCTGGGAGTTTACTTACCACTAGCAAAGACAGATGCAAGTGCTTTGAAGCTGGATTGAGGCCTATCTTACGAATGTAAGTGGTTGGGTTCCGACATGAGAACTTCTCAGAGCTGATATCCCAAGCGTTATAATTGAAGGAGCAGAAGCATGAAAAACACAAGTTTATACTATTGAATTCAAAAATTTTCACCTAGGATCACATGCATCATGCAAGATTTATTTTTATCTATTTGATTTCAATGATAAACAATATATTAAAACACTTTTAATATGTTTTTGGATCTGTATTTGCCATTTAAGATTTTAAAAATTAATTAGATTAATTTTAGAACCCTAGATTAGATCAAGAACAAATACACTAACCTCTTGATGTACTGCAGTGTATTTGTGCCTTTCGGATGCGTCTTCAGGACACCAGATGTTGTCCTTCTAGCTTGTCCACACCAAGTTCACCTATGGCAGCCCTTGAACAGCTTCTAAAGCTTTTTCTATTAATTAGAAAATCAAGTTTTGCCTTTTAAGAGATTAATGATGTAAACAGGACACTAGAAACAATTTCTAGTATTTTCAATTCAAGAGATTATTTGCTAATCTCTTGGAATAGATGAGAGAAGAAGATGAAGAGAAGGGAGAGCCTCTTGGGTGGCAGCACCAAGGGTATCAGTTGCTAGTTGTTTTGTTTTCTTTTCATAACAACACTTAAATAGATAGGTCAACACATAAAACCCTTGCCACATGTTACCCTTTAATTGGTTCTAGGTTTAATTGACCCAATCACATCGTGCTAAGTGTCAAACCTCTATTTAATCTTAATTTTAATCATCTTACATGATTAAAAAATATTTGGCAAGTTTATGTATAATGCCATGTGTCACCATCTCATGGTGCCACATGTCACCCTGTGAAATGACCAAAATGCCCTTGTGTCTTAATTTTGAGTTCTCAACTCAAAATAATTATTTCTCTTCTTCTAATCAATTTATATCAAATATAAATCAATTAATTAATCTTTATTAATTAATTTCTCATTAATTAAATTCATATTTAAACACTTTAAATATAAATTCAACTTATACTATAAATCCAATAACCTAGATTTGGTTTCAAGTCATACTAGGGACTTTGCAATCTAATTACAAACCAAACCTATTTAATTAATCAATTAAACTCTTTAATTAATTAATTAAATCATATTTAATTAGGTAATAACTTGTATATATGTGTGACTTACTAGGCTCATCACTAATTGGCAATGAGATATGATATCAACTCTTAATATCATTAGAACTCTTTCTTACCATAAATGATTTCTCTAAATCATTTTATGCACCTCATAGACCATGGTTAACACCTAGCATAGCATGCCATGGCCACCCAATTAGTAATAAGGTTTATCTTAAATGAACCTATAATCATATATTACCATGCATTAGAATCTCTCTATTACAAAATCTCAACTCTAGCTGGAGTCATGGTTTATGTCAAATTCCATTTGCTATGAATATTATGTTCTCTTTTAATTCTAGTTCTTGATTAAAAAGATTTTCTCATCAGAAACTCTTTCTGAATAAATCTATCTGTCCTGGCTAGGAACTTGAAACATCAGGAACAATTAAATGAACATAGGATTTTATCTCTATTTCCTTAGAGGAGCATATTCCATCTTGATCAACACCTACCTCCATACATAACTAGTAGGAGCCAACACATGCCCATATACCCATACACAGTACAAGTATGAAAGCAGTATCAAACTCAAACCACCTATATACAAGATAACTGTGCTATCTTAGGTAAAAAGATTATATGCACTGATATGATTTATGACAATGCATTGACAAGAGTAAACTCCATGTGCTTATCATAAATGTCACTGGTTTGGCCTACTTATCATGTATAAGTGCCTATCATGTAACACCCTCACTGTAATAATTCTGCACATTCTATTGTTCTAGTGACCGGTGTCGGTCTGGACAGCTAGAACGTCTAGAAAAATATTTAGACTAGAGTGAGGAGTCATAAATAAGTCAAATAAGTGTAAGAAAAATTAAGGAAAAATTTTAGAATTAAAATACAATCGAGTTAAATGAGTCGGTGCCCTAGCGATGGGTAACGCGGTGGGAAGTTGCAGTCCTTGCAACTAGGCGCCCTAAACCCGAGAGAAAATTCATAAAATAAATTTTGGAACTCCAGAGAAGAGTCATTGAGGTTTCTATGGCATTAGAATACCAAGAAAATGCTTAGAAAAATTTTTCAATAGTACAAAAATTTTTTGTCTTTTAAGCCAAATGGAGGTCATTTTGGTCATTTTGTCTTCAAAGATGATTTTTGACCGACTTGTCCAGTTAAATAAATAATTATTATGACATAAAATGTGAATAAATATTGTTAAAAATTGAATTGAAAATGAGTAGAAAAGAAAAATAAAAGAAATTGAGAATTATGACATCACATGATGTCATTAACATGCCCCCACCCAATCACAATTTGACAAATTAAATAAAGAGATAAAAATGAGATAAAAACAAAGACCAAATAGCCATCTTCCTCATTTTTTCTTCTCATTGCCAGAAATCTTTCTTCTCTCTCTTCCATTAAAAAAAAAAAATTTCTTCATCTCTCTTAATTTTCATTGATTTCCCTCCACAAAACCCTAGACCTCCTTCATTAAAACTTGTCTACACTACCTGGGAAGGTGTTTGGCTGCCAAGAAAACCAAAGAAAGTGAAGGAAATTGAAGGGAAAATTCTACCCTCCTAAGGTTAGTGCTAACTCTTACATTTTTCTTTTTATTCCATGTTAGGAAGTTCAAGTGAATGAGAAATTGTTAAGAAATTGAATAAAACACTTATGTAGGAGTATGTATGAATTGTGGTAGCCAAGAGAGGCTTAGGGTTTTGATGGTTTAATTGCAATTAAGTTTTTATATTAATGTCAATTAATGTATACATATGAATTGGAGTTGAATGGAGTTGAATCTTTTTGAGTTTGTATGAGAATGAGATTTGATCAATTAGGGTTAGTATGAAAATTGGAGATATTGTGTTTGAATGGTTAATTGGAGTTCTAATGGTCAATTAGTGACCATTTGATGAAGTTTGACCCTAAATTGGAAGTAATTGTGGCCTTGAAATTGAAAGTGGTATGTTGCCCCATTGTGCCAGAATACTAGACTTGAGTCCAGTGTATTCCTAGGGTCATAACTTAAGCTATGTTACTCCAATTGGTTCAAGGACAATTGGACATGAAACTAGACACATAATAGCACAACTTTGGTGAAGAAATGCTGCCCAGAAAACCAAACCAAGTTGACCTAAAAATTACCCTAATCCGGGTGACCAACAGGCTATCCCTGGAAAATGACCAAATAAATAGTATTTGTTCAAATGGTCATAACTCAGTGTAGGAAAGTTCAATTGATCTGAAATTTTACCAACAGAAAGCTGAGACATAGACCTACAACTTTCATGAAGAACACAAATCCAAATTCTGATAATAACCTAGTCAAATTGTCAACCAAACTTAGGTCACCAAATCTGGCAAAACCAAATTGCCCATAAATTCTGGGTACAGGTCACTCCGGCCAATTATGGTAAAATGACCATAACTTGAGCTAAAAAACTCCAAATGGAGTGATTCAAAAAGGGAATTAAAGAAGACACAATAAGGAACAACTTTGATGAAGAAAAGTTAGTGCAGTTTCCACTGTAAAATTGTCCAATGGAACAATAAACTTAGGTAATCAAAACTGAAAATTTAGAAATGCATCTAGGGGACTTTAAATTGCAATTGGAAATTAATACTAGCAAATGTAAAACTCAAAATGTGGGATTTTGGTGTAATTAGAATTAATATATCCATTAAGTATGAAAAAGTTAACATTTTGGTTGACTAGTGAGGTGAATAGTAATCAAAATGATTAGTAAATTAAGATGAAGACCTAGAACCAATGCTAAGCTTAAATGCTTAGAATTGTATGACAAATATTGACTATGCATCCTAGTCAAAATTGTTAAAGAGAAATTAAGGCAAAAAATTTGAAATCCATGAAATGTTCATGGATTACTTGAAACATGAAAAATAAGTCACCTAATTGATGTGAATAGATAGTTAGGGCTTATATGCCCATCACAAATAGAATTCATAAAATATTAGTAACTCAACTTAGATATAAAATTTGTAATTACATAAGTAGATTTTTGAATGTATAAATGAGAAAGGAAAAATGTTTTCAATACAATGGTACATGTGAATCATTGTTTTGAATTGTGATCAATATGAATGACATAATGAATGAATAAATGAATCATATTAATGTATGAATGAGACAATGAATGAATAAATGAATCATATTAATGTATGAATGAGACATTAGTTCACATTATTGTAGAAAGGAAAAGTACTTTGAGTACAATAGTATAAAAGGATAATTGATGTGAATTGTAATCACATAAATGATCAAATGAATGTATGAATTATAATTGAAATTTATCATGAAATAATGAAGTCATAAAACACAATGTATTAATATTTAATGATATTATGTGCCCTTGTATTGCCTAGACACGTGTGTTAGATTGGATAGATTGGCATGCCAATAGGGTATTGTTTTAGCAGTACTGCGAAAGGCTTTATGCCTATATTCATGGTTTTATGCCCGTATTCATGGCTTTTATGCCCATATTCATGGCTTTTATGCCCAATTATGTGATATCATGGCTTTTTAGCCATATTGACTGCATACGTGGTTGACGTTCTGCGTCCCATGGTACAATGGCCTGAGGCACCACGGTGTCCAATGCCAACGACCCATTATCCAGTTTAGTCAGCCTGTCGTAGGTTACTTGGGCAGTGTAATTTATTGAAATAAATTAAGACTATTAGTAATTAAAAATATTAGAAATCAATTAAATGAGTTAATAAGACTTCAAAAGAATTAGTTAGAATTATGAAATGATCCAAACCACATAAAAATTGTTAAGTAAAATGATAAAAGAGTTGCAAAAATAGGTATAACTTAACTAAATATTTTAAATATACATTCTATTTCCATATGAATATAAAATGAGTATTTTTATTAATTCTATATATTGTACATTATCACTGTGAATTTAGGAATTAAACGCTTCCAAAGCGAAACAAATTAGAACAAAAGATAATTAATATTAGACACATTGTATTAAATTAAATTGATTCTTAAATATTCAAATTATGCTTCGTTCTTTCTTTATTTGTATATTTTATTTTCTTATTATATTATTGCACCACTAAGCAGTAATGCTTAGCGCGATGGATTTGTTTCATCGCGCAGGTACTTTGACTAAGATTTTTGGAGTCCAGATCTGCAGAAGTGTCTGAAGTATTCAAGGTTGTCACCTCCTCAGCAATGCATGTAGATAGGGGCCATATAGATCATATTTTGTATTTTGTATAAAATGCTAGATATTGTATTATAATGTAGATTATGAACAGGTAATTAATAGAAATGTGATGTAAATTAATAAATTAGCTTTTTCATATGTAATTAATTTATATATCATGTAAATTAATGAAATTTGAAAATTTTACTTATGTGATTTGAGCATGAATGAGATTGTATGGATTTGAAGACAGATTTGAAATATATAGATAATGCATGGAAATGAATATGAAATTGAGATATATGAATGAGATGTGAATTATGAGATGGTTATAAAAATAATTGAAGAGATTTTTATTGTAAAATATTATTGAAATTTTTAAACAGGTGAATAGTAAAACACGTCAAACGATAATAAAATAGGGGAAACTCCGTTAGTTTCTCCGTCGAAAAATAATCGATATTAAATATAACGAGAACAAAATTTTTAAAGAAATAAAGGTAAGTTAGGGTGCTCCAGCACCGAATGTAGCACGCCTTGCTCGGCTACACTGTAGTCGGGTGAGGGGTGTTACATATCATGTTTGTTATATGGCATGAGACTCACCATTCCATCTTATTTATATCTCATATAAATAACTTGGGAACAAACATGAATACAATCTTTCTGGATAAGTAATGTCCTTATTATGAAGTATCCTCGATAGTGAACCTATTTATGATACTTTGTACTAGAAATACTGTCACTCATATTTTTAACAACTTAAGAATAGAATTTCTAACAAAATATCAATGGACTTTTTCTATTACACATAAATATATTATGTAAACGAAAAGTGGAAATGCCTTTTATTAATAAAAACATGTACAAGATACATACTAAATAATATGCTCTAGGGCATACTACTAACAATCTCCCACTAGCATTAGAGCCATTCATTACAATATCTTAGACCCATTTTCTCAAGATGTCGGTCTAGCTGAGTTTGTGACATAGGCTTAGTGAATGGATCAGCTGGATTTTCAGTTGAAGCTATTTTCTGCATGGCTACATTGCCTCGTCCAACTATTTCTCTGATAATATGGCAGCGCCTTTCTATGTGTTTGGATTTTTGGTGAGACCTTGGTTCCTTAGCCTGTATGACTGCTCCATTATTGTCACAGTGTTGTGAAACTGCTGACTCAATGGAAGGAACTACTGCAAGTTCTGTCACGAACTTCTTTATCCAAACAGCTTCCTTTGCAGCATCTAATTCAGCAATATACTAAACCTCGGTAGTGGAATCTGTGGTCGTGCTCTGTTTGGAACTCTTCCAACTGACTGCACCTCCATTACAAATGAACACATACCCAGAGGTAGACTTTCTATCATCGATATCTGATTGGAAATCAGAATCAGTATAACCATCCAATTGCAAGTCTCCACCTCTATAGATTAAGAATAAATCCTTAGTTCTTCTCAAGTACTTAAGGACATTCTTGACAGCTATCCAGTGTTCCAAACCTGGATTGGATTGATACTTGCTAGTCAAACTAACAGCATATGCGATATCCAGCCTAGTACACAATATTGCATACATTAAACTTCCAATAGCCAAAGCATATGGAATCCTGGCCATTTTATCTCTTTCTTCAGGTGTCTTTAGAGACATCTCTTTAGAAAGGTGGATACCATGTCTCACTAGTAACAATCCTCTCTTGGAATCAAGCATGTTAAACCTCTTTAACACCTTTTCCAAGTATAGACTTTGGGATAAACCAATTATTCTTTTGCTCTGTCTCTATAGATGCGAATCCCAAGAATATAGGTTGCCTCCCCTAAGTCTTTCATGGAGAATTTATTTGACAACCATGCCTTTACAGTTGTCAACATATCTGTGTCATTACCCATCAACAGTATATCATCCACATATAAGATAAGGAAAGTGATAGCACTGTCACTAACCTTATTATATACACATGGCTCATCCTCATTTTTGATAAAACCAAATGATTTAATGGCTTCATCAAAACAGATGTTCCAACTCCTCGAAGCTTGCTTCAACCCATAAATGGATCGCCTTAGCTTGCATACCTTAGAACCATCTCGGGATTCAAAACCCCTAGTTTGTTCCATGAAAATATTTTCTTCAATGTATCCATTAAGAAAAGCTGTTTTGACATTCATCTGCCAAATCTCATAATCATAGTATGCAGCTATTGCTAATAGAATCCTAATTGATTTAAGCATAGCAACAGGCGAGAAAGTCTCCTTATAGTCGATTCCTTGCCTTTGGCGAAACTCTTTCGCTACTAGCCTTGCCTTATAGGTCTCTACCTTTCCATCAGAACCAATTTGCTTCTTGAAAACCCATTTGTTCCCTATAGGTACAATACCTTTAGGTAGGTCAACAAGATCCCAAACTTGATTCTTATACATGGAATCAATTTTGGATTTCATAGCATCAATCCATTTTGAAGAGTCTATATCTGATATAGCTTCTTCATAGGTAAGTGGATCATCTCCATGATCTACTTCTTCATGATAGACAGCTCTTGTTCTTCTTCATGAAGGAAACCATATCTCACTGGTGGGTGAGATACCCTGGTTGTTCTATGAGGAATAGTTGTAAATGTTTCATTAATGGGTGTAGGTTGACTAGATGGATCTATATCCATCTGATCTGTTGGTTGGTCAGAATTCTCCAATTCTAACTCTATTTGCCTTCCTTTGCCTCCTTCTTGAACAAACTATTGTTCAAGAAATGTAGCATCTCTACTCACCACAACCTTTTGTGATGTAGGCAAATAAAATAATATCCAAAACTATATTTTGGATATCTAACAAATCGACCCTTTTCTGATATGGTTTCCAATTTATCAGTGTTCATCTTTTTGATATAAGCTGGACAACCCCAAATCTTAATATGCTTAAGACTTGGTTTTCTTCCATGCCATATCTCATAAGGTGTGGAAGAAACTGATTTTGATGGAATCCTATTCAGAATATATAAAGCTGATTCTAATGCAAATCTCCAAAAGGAGATTGGCATATCAGTATAGCTCATCATACTACGTACCATATCCAATAGGGTCCAATTTCTCCTTTCAGATACACCATTCAGCTGTGGCATTCCTGGAGGAGTCAGCTGCGAAACAATGCCGTACTCTCTCAAGTATTCATCAAATTCAGTACTCAAATATTCACCTCCATGATCTGATCGAAGAGCTTTAATACTCTTTCCTGTTTGATTTTCAACTTTAGATTTAAATTCTTTGAACTTTTCAAAGGATTCATGTTTGTATTTCACCAAATACAAATATCCAAACCTTGATTTATCATCAGTAAAGGTAATAAAGTAATGAAAACCGCCTTTAGCCATTTCCTTAAATGGACCACATACATCACTATGTATTAGCTCCAAAATATTTTCAGCCCTTAGCCCTTGTCCAACAAAGGGTGATCTAGTCATTTTGCCCTAAAGGCAAGATTCACAAGTTGGAGTAGGCTCAGTGCCCAATGAGGATATAATCCCTATTTTCTCCAGTTTTGTAATCCTATCTTCTGCAACATGACATAACTTTAAGTGCTAAATATATTTTGAACTTGAGTTAGTTTTCACCATGGCATTGCATTCATTTAGATCACTTGCATTCATTTTGTGTTTGTCATTATTATCCAAATAATAAATACCATCATTCATATAACCCGAACCAATATGTTTATTTCTAAAATAAATATTGCAAACATCATCTGTGAACTGAAATTCATAGCCATTTCTAGTCAAACTAGATATAGAAATGATGTTCCTAAAAGCATCAGGTACATATAAATATTATCCAAACATAAAATATGTCCAGACATGTAAAAAGATTTAGATCTTATGGCTAAAGCTTCAACAGTTGAGCCATTGCCAATCCGGAGTCTAACATCTCGAAAATGCAAGCTGCTATAATTTGCTAGTTCCTGCATATCATTAGAAATGTGAGAACTGGCACCAGTATCTAAAACCCAAACTGTAGATGAACTATAAGTATCATCAGAATCTAAATAACAAGATATGGACATACCTTTCGAAGGTGTATCCTTCTTGTCCTTCAGAGAAGCAAAATACTCTGGGCGGTTCCTTTTCCAGTGCCTATCCTTCTGGCAATGGAAACACTTTCCTTTGCCTCCATCAGCTTTAGTATTCTCTTTCTGTTTAGCTATTTTCTTGGAAGGACCAGGAATCTGAGATTTCTTTTTCTTATTGCCCTTCTTCTTATTGGACTTTCCAGTAGAAGAAGATGCAATCAAAGCTACCTCTTTTCCTTTATTGCCTGGCATATTCTTTTGGGCAATAACCAGCATGTTGAGTAAACCAGCTAAGGTGCATTCTTATTTAGTCATATAGAAATTTGTCACAAAATTCCCAAAAGACTCAAAAAGGGACTGAAGGATCAAATCTGTTTGTAGTTAGAAATCCATGTTGAAGTCAAGATGTTCCAGCTGCTCAATAAGTCGAATCATCTTGTGGACATGATACCCCAATATTCTGTCCCTTAGACATCCTCATGTAGAACAGCTGCCTAGATATCTCATACCTAGCATTCTTGCTGTGCTCACCATACAGTTCTTGCAGGTGAAAGAGGATCTCACTCGCACTCTGCATGTTCTCATTCTGCTTCTGAAACTCATTACTCATTGAAGCAAGCCTGTAACACTTAGCTCTCATATCATGCTCCTTCCACTTGTCCAAAGTTTCATGTTCCTCTTGAGTGGCCTTTGGAGGTAAGGGACCAAGAACATTTGAATCTAGAAGATATCCTATATGTTCAAGGTTCAGGACAAGTTTCAAATTTCTTAGCCAATCAGACAGATTAGGTCCTATTAACCTATTACGATCAAGTATGCTTGCAAGGATATTGGATGGTGGTGGTTGTTTTGTGCTCATTTTTATCAGAAAATTAACTGCAGAAAATAACCAGATTAATTAGTAAATGTATCATGTAATTAACCAAAATGATTATGGTCTTTTAATCAAATTAGTCCTCCCACTAACTTAGTGAATCCTACACTTCCAAAGTAGAAAACGGAAATCCTAGTTGGATAGATTTCTAGTGGGTGATTGAATTCTTATAATTTTATTGATCATCCTCAGGTACATGCAATATTGGAATTACAATAAACTATAAGTGAGTAACTCCTTGCCCATCACATCTCATGTGAGGTTCAATCCTTTACCTAGCCACTAATGCTTAAAATCTCAAGTACATCCATTATTGACTTATCTTGCATTAGTTAAGTTGATCCCATTGAGCCAGTAATTATGCAAATAATTTTAATGTCCTCAGGTACATCCAATATTGGCACCAAACCATTTACATATTTACAACATCTCATGCTTAATAATTATTCTTAAGAAAATCTCTTAAATTAATGGCATCTTATGCAACTATTTAAAATTTCTTAAAATAATTGCCCCAACGGAGGGCCCATATTATAATTACTTTAATTATAGCATTTCCAACTTAATTATTTATTTGGAAGATTTTATAGTCATCCTAATTACTATTAAGGTCTCACTTTGCACATCATCCATTTAGTATGCATATATCATATAATTGCATATATTCCCATACATTTCATGCATTCATGGATAAGCAGTAAATATGTTATGATCATGGACTTTCTAAGGGATTCAATTCTGAGCCACCAAGAATTGAATCAGGGCATTCCTAGGTGCATTTCATTCATTCATTTTACAAGAGTTGCTGAAGGAGTACATAATCAACACTTGATCTTGAATTCCTCCCACTGGTCCCACCAATGCTCTTGACCTCCTTGAACTTCTTGCAATCCAATTACATAGTAATCCTTGGCATACCAAGGCAAATTCACAAGAACTTAAATAAATGAAATTACAACCCAAAATTATTACAACCTTAATAATATATGCCCAAAATAAATTAAAATAAATTAATTAATTTACAATCCCAAAGAAACATAAAAGAAATAATCTAATCACATTAGTCTTTTATAGTCCATGATCATCCATCATGCATATCACTATTTAACAATTAAATAAAACATACATACTTAAATTAAATTGAATATCTCATATTCAACTTAAAAATCCAGATTTAAATATGATTCAAACAAATTTAAAAATTCAAATTTGAATTACATTCAAACAAATTTAAAAATTCAGATTTGAATTACATTCAAACAACCTTAAAAATTCAGATTTAAATCACATTCAAACAATTTTTAAAAATTAGATTTGAATCACATTCAAACAATTTTTAAAAATTCAGATTTGAATATTATTCAAACGACTTTAAAAAATTAGATTTAAATATGATTCAAACAACTTTAAAAATTCAGATTTGAATCACATTCAAACAACTTTTAAAATTCAGATTTGAATCACATTCAAACAATTTTTAAAATTCTGATTTGAATCAAAATTTAATTGTGTAAATAAAACTATTAATTAAACACTTTAATTAGTCATAGGATAGGCCTTAGATCATACAACAATTGTAGAATTAAAAAGCCAAACCTTGCACCACCCATGAAACCCAAACCATGCGCACCATGTTGGAGTTCATAAAGCATGCCGCCACACATCCATTGCAACCAGCAATGGATAAATCATCTCATGATCAAAACACACAATTAAATCATATAGTCAACAATCTAAATGGCAAATATAATGGCTCTGATACTAATTGAAGGAGCGGAAGCATGAAAAACATAAGTTTATACCATTGAATTCAAAAATTTTCACCGAGGGTCACATGCATCATGCAAGATTTACTTTTATCTATTTGATTTCAATGATAAACAACATATTAAAACACTTTTAATATGTTTTTGGATCTGTATTTGCCATTTAAGATTTTAAAAATTAATCAGATTAATTTTAGAACCCTAGATTAGATCAAGAATAAATACACTAATCTCTTGATGCACTGCAGTGTATTTGTGCCATTCGGATGCGTCTTCAGGACACCAGATGTTGTCCCTCTAGTTTGTCCACACCAAGTTCACCTATGGCAGCCCTTGAACAGCTTCTAAAGCTTTTTCTATTAATTAAAAAATCAAGTTTTGCCTTTTAAGAGATTAAAGATGTAAACAGGACACTAGAAATAATTTCTAGTATTTTCAATTCAAGAGATTGTTTGCTAATCTCTTGGAATAAATGAGAGAAGAAGATGAAGAGAAGGAAGAGCCTCTTGGTTGGTGGCACCAAGGGCATCAGCTGCTGGTTGTATTGTTTTCTTTTCATAGCAACACTTATATAGGTAGGTCAACACATAAAACCCTTGCCACATATCACCCTTTAATTGGTTCTAGGTTTAATTGACCCAATCACATTATGCCAAGTGTCAAACCTATATTTAATCTTAATTTTAATCATCTTACATGATTAAAAAAACATTTGGCAAGTTTATATGTAGTGTCATGTGCCACCATCTCATGATGCCACATGTCACCCTGTGAAATGACCAATATGCCCCTAAGTCTTAATTTTGAGTTCTCAACCTAAAATAATTATTTCATTTCTTCTAATCAATTTGTATCAAATATAAATCAATTAATTAATCTTTATTAATTAATTTCTCATTAATTAAATTCATATTTAAACACTTTAAATATAAATTTAACTTATACTATACATCCAATAACCTCGATTTGGTTTCAAGTCATACTAGGGACTTTGCAATCTAATTACAAATCAAACCTATTTAATTAATCAATTAAACTCTTTAATTAATTAATTAAATCATATTTAATTAGGTGATAACTTGTATATATGTGTGACTTACTAGGCTCATCACTAATTGGCAATGAGATATGATATCAACTCTTAATATCATCAGAACTCTTTCTTACCTTAAATGATTTCTCTAAATCATTTTATGCACCTCATAGACCATGGTTAACACCTAGCATAGCATGCCATGGCCACCCAATAAGTAATAAGGTTTATCTTAAATGAACCTATAATCATATATTACCATGCATTAGAATCTCTCTATTATAAAATCTCAACTCTAGCTGGAGTCATGGTTTATGTCAAACTCCATTTGCTATGAATATTATGTTCTCTTTTAATTCCAGTTCTTGATTAAAAAGATTTTCTCATCAGAAACTCTTTCTGAATAAATCTATCTATCCTGGCCAGGAACTTGAAAAATCAAGAACAATTAAGTGAACATAGGATTTTATCTCTATTTACTTAGAGGAACAGATTCCATCTTGATCAACACCTACCTCCATATATAACTAGTAGGAGCCAACACATGCCCATATACCCATACACAGTACAAGTATGAAAGCAGTATCAAACTCAAACCACCTATATACAAGATAATTATGCTATCTCAGGTCTAAACATTATATGCACTGATATGATTTATGACAATGCTTTAACAAGAGTAAACTCCATGTGCTTGTCATAAGTATCACTGGTTCGACCTACTTATCATGTATAAGTGCCTATCATGTTTGTTATATGGCGTGAGACTCACCATTCCATCTTATTTATATCTCATATAAATAACTTGGGAACAAACACGAATACAATCTTTCTGGATAAGTCATGTCCTTATTATGAAGTATCCTTAATTGTGAACCTATTTATGATACTTTGTACTAGAAATACTGTCACTCGTATTCTTAACAACTTAAGAATAGAATTTCTAACAAAATATCAATGGACCTTTTCTATTACACATAAATATATTATGTAAACAGAAAAGTGGAAATGCCTTTTATTAATAAAAATATGTACAAGATACATACTAAATGATATGCTCTAGGGCATACTACTAACAGGAATTAGAGAGGATTGAGTTAGAAGGGGCTGTTAAAAAGGGAACAGAAGAAAAAGAGAAAAGTGGGAAGACTTCAGGTCAGAGTTCAAGTAGCAATCCGAGTAAGAGAAAGAGCTTTTGGGGGACCATGTAACAGAGGATCTAGTAGGGGAATGTAACACCCTCACTGTAGCAATTCCGTACATTCTACTGTTTCGGTGACCGGTGTCGGTCCGGATAGCTAGACCATCTAGAAAAATATTTATACTAAAATGAGGAGTCATAATTAACTCAAATATTAATAAGAAAAATTTAGAAAAATTTTAGAAATAAAATACAACCAAGTTAAATGAGGCGGTGCCCTAGCGATGGGTAACTCAGTGGGAAGTTGTGGTCTTCGCAACTAGAAGCCCTAAACCCGGGAGAAAATTCATGAAATAATTTTTGAGACTCCAGAGAAGGGTCGTTGAGGTTTCTATGGCATTAGAATGCCAAGAAAAGGTTTAGAAAAATTTTTCGATTGATACAGATGATTTTGGCTTAATAAGCCAAACAGAGGGCATTTTGGTCATTTTGTCTTCAGATATGATTTTTGGCTGACTTGTCCAATTAAGTAAATAATTATTATGATCTAAAATATGAATAAATATTGCTAAAAATTTAATTGAAAATGAGTAGAAAGAAAGGAAAAGAAAAATGAAGAAAATTGGAATTATAACATCATGATGATGTCATTTAAATTCTTTCCACCAATCACCATTTAACAAATTTATTTAAGAGATAAAATTGGAGATAAATACACAAAATTTCATCTCATCTTCTCACTTTCTCTCCCTCAAGTAGCCGGTCACCCATTAATTCCTCCATTTACGTCAAGCTTTGAGCTTGATTTTCCCTAAGTTTTCCACCCCAAAACCCTACACACCCTTCATAAAAATTAATCCCAAATCAAGAGTAACATTTTGATTGTCATAAAGTGAAGAAAATTCAAAGTTTTAACAAGCCAAGAAAGTGGTTGAAAGAGGTTAGTGCCTATACTTACTTCCCTCTCTTTTTAATCTTTGTTTGGAAGACAAATTAAATGAGAATTTGTTGTAAAATTGAAAAAAACATTTATATTGAAGTATGTATGAAAATTGGCAGCCATGGGAGAAGGATGAGATTTTTTTATTTGTATGAATTGAATTATTTAGAAGTCGTTTTTGAGCTGCCCTTGGCATGAGATGAGTGATTGAACATGTAAGTGTAAGTGTAATGCAAGTGTAATGCATGAATGGAACTTGAAAACTTGGACATTTGAACAACATTAGGGTTTGCTCATGCAATGGTATATTAACATTGTAATGGCCAATTAGTGACCATTTAAATGTGTGTGAGGAGGAATTGAAGTGAGTAAAGATAATGGAGTTGAGCTTAGGCATGCTGCCCTTGGTGACCTGCAGGACTGAGTGTGAGTCCAGCAGGTTTGGGCAGCTGTAACTAGAGTTGTATAGGTTTAATTGGTGCAAGGCCAATTAGCCATGAAATTAGACACATAATGGTACAACTTTGGTGAAGAAACTCTACCCAGAAAACCAAACTAAGTTACCTAAAAATTACCCTAATCCGGGTGACCAACATGCTGTCCCTGGAAAATGACCAAATGAACAATATTTGTTCAAATAGTCATAATTTAGTGTAGAAAAGTTAAATTAATATGAAATTTTACTAGCAGAAAGCTAGTCATAACCTAGTTTCTAACCATAACCTACAACTTTCATTAAGAACACAAATCTAAATTCTGACCATAACCTAGTCAAATTGCCAACCAAACTTAGGTCACCAAATCTGGCAGAACCAAATTACGCAGAAATTCTGGGTATAAGTCAATCCGGCCAGTTATGGTAAAATGACTATAACTTGAGCTAAAAAACTCCAAATTGAGTGATTCAAAAAAAGAAATGTAACCAAACACAATAAGGAACAACTTTCATGAAGACAATTTTTTCAAATTCCTATTGTACAAATGACCAATGGAATAGTAAACCTGGGGTATGAAATCTGAAAATTTTGAATAACATAAGATAAGCTTTGAAATGGTCTTAGAAATCAATACCAACAAAAATAAAATGCAAAATGTGGTATCTCGGAGAACTTAGGTTCAATAAATTTATTATGTATTAAAAGTTCAACAATTTGAGTGAATAGTAATGTGAATAGTAATACAAAGACACAAAGTGTAAGAACTAAATTGGTAGAGGAAATTAAGGTATGAAATTTAGAATCTATGAAATGTTCATGGATTACTTAGAATAGAAATAGTAATTTACCTAAATGACTTAATGAACATTTAAGTTATTTGAATATATAATTAAGATTTGTATTCCCATTACTAGTAGGTCTAATAAAACATGAGTGATACCACTTGAATATAAAATGAAATTAACCTAAATAGATTGTTGAGACTTATACTCCCAACACCAATGGAGTTCATAATATATTAGCAATACAACTTGAATTATGAAATGTACTTTACATGAATAGATTGTTGTATGAATAAATGTGATAAAAGTGTTATTTGGGATTTAGGTTCCCATCAAGAGAGAAAGGAAAGATATTTTGAATGTGAATAGTATATGAGATTAAATGAATGTGAATTGTAATTAGTATGAATATTACGATGAATGCATAAATTACCTAGAAATGTGAATTTGGAAATTATGTTTCCATTATAAACAAAATTAGAATGCTATAAAAATATAAACGAAAAATATAATGAAATGATGAAACATATAAACTCTTAATGGTACTATGTGCCCATGTATTGCCTAGACACGTGTGTCAGATTGGATAGATTGGCATGCCAATAGGGTATTATTTTAGCAGTACTGCGAAAGGTTTTATGCCTGTATTCATGACTTTATGCCCGTATTCATGGCTTTATGCCAACATTCATGGCTTTTATGCCCCATTATGTGTTATCATGGCTTTTTAGCCATACTAACTGCATACGTGGTTGATGTTCTGCGTCCCATGGTATGATGGCCCGAGGCACCGCGGTGTCCAGTGCCAATGACCCGTTATCTAGTTTAGTCAGCCTGTCATAGGTTACCTGAGCAGAGAAAAAAATTTATTGAAATAAGTTAAAAATATTAGAAACTAAATAAATCAGTGAGAAAAATCCAAAAGGTATTAAACTAGTATTAAGAATTTATTATTATGAAATGATCCACAACACAGAAAATATTAAGAGAGTAAATGAAAGACTAGCAAAATAAGCATAACATAAGTAATTATTAGAAATGCATCCTCCATAATAAAGTAAACATAAACTAAATATTTAGATTTATTTGTACATTATATAAATGATTATTGTAAACTTATGACAAAAGAGATTTTAGAGAGCAACATAAATGACAAAAAATGTACTGTATGAAATGACAAATTTCATATGAACCCAGTAAAATTCTTGAATATAGAAAAAATATGCTCCAATTATTTTTATTTGTATACATTATTTCTTGTCATATTATTGCACCACTAAGCAGCAATGCTTAGCGCGATGGATTTGTTTCCTTGCGCAGGTACTGAAGGTAAAAACCTAGTGGACATTAGACTGGAGAATTTAGAGTCTAGATCTGCAAAAGTGTCAGAAGTGTATAAGGTTGTCACCTCCTCAACAATGCATGTAGATAGGGTTCATATAGATCATATTATGTATTTTGTACATTATAATTATTTATTATTTGTAATGTAAACTATGAATTGTATGTTGAAATATATATTATGGAACTGTAATTAATTTGTAGATCATGTAAATTATGAAATTATGTAATTATTTTGTAAATTATGTAAATTAAGGAAATTTGAATATTTTGCTTATGTAATTTGAGAATGTTTACATCTAAATTGAGTATGAATAGATTTGTACAAGTGAGTATGTGAATTATAAGAATTGAATGTGAGATGAATATGATGAGTATGAATGATATTTTTATTGTAAAATATTATTGAAAATTTCAAGCAGGTGAATAGTAAAATACGTCAACTGATGATAAAATAGGGGAAAACTCCACTGGTTTCTCTCTAGAAAAATAATTAATATTAAAATATAACGAGATCAAATTATTAAAATAATAAAGTAAGACAAGATAGGGTCCTCTAGTACCGAATGTAGCATACTTTGCTTTGCTACACTGTAGTCGGGTGAGGGGTATTACATTTATTAATATTAAAGGTCCCTTAGGCCAATCCCACATCGGCAAAGCACAGAGATGGTCTTGGGTTCAAAAAGTAATGATATATAAAATGGGGGAACTAATCACTAGAGGCGCCTGTTGGTGGAATGGCCTAGAGAGTTAGAAGAACTCCAGGGTTAAGCGTGCTCGTTTGAGAGAAATCCTAGGATAGGTGACCTCCTGGGAAGTTCTCTATTCCACCTACGGGACAAAACTGTGAGGCTTATTGTAACACCCTTCCTGTAGCAACTTCGTACATTCTACTGTTCTGGTGACTAGTGTCGGTTCGGACAGCTAGAACATCTAGAAAAATATTTAAACTAAAGTGAGGAACCATAATTAACTCAAATATTAATAAGAAAAATTTAGAAAAAATTTTAGAAATAAAAGACAACCAAGTTAAATGAGCCAGTACCCTAGCAATGGCTAACCTAGTGGGAAGTTGTAGTCCTCGCAATTAGAAGCCCTAGACCTTAGAGAAAATTCATAAAATAATTTTTGGGACTCCAGAGAAGGGTCATTGAGGTTTATAAGGCATTAGAATGCCAAGAAAATGCTTAAAAAAGTTTTTCAATTGGTACAGTCAATTTTAGTTTGTTAAGCCAAATGGAGGACATTTTGGTCATTTCGTCTTTAAAGATGATTTTTGGCCGACTTGTCCAGTTAAGTAAATAATTATCATGACACAAAATATGAATAAATATTGCTAAAAATTAAATTGAAAATGAGTAGAGAAGAAAGAGAAGAAAATGAGATTAAATGTCAATTTTGACATCACATGATGTCATTGAGCCCTTTTCCACCAATCACATTTAAAAGCCACTAAATTAAGTAATAAAAGAAGATAAATAACACCAAAAAAATAAAAAAAAAACAATCTATTTTTTTCCCAAACCAGACCAGCCGAAACCCTTACTCCCACCCCAACCACCATGAAAGCTTAAGGCAAGCTTGAAACCACCCACCAAACCACTTTGAAACCACTTAAGCTCTTCACTAAACTTGATCTTTACACCTTAAATCACCACTAGGCAACAAAAAGAGGAAGAAAAAAAGGAATTTTTGTTAGCTTGAAATTCTACTCCAAGTGGTTAGTGTCCAAACTATTACTACTTTGGATTTAATTCATGTTTAATGGCATAAAATAAGTAGGAAATGTAAGAAAACAACATAAAAATGTGTGTATGCACCCTTATAATTTCGAAAGCTAGGGTTGGTTAGGGTTTGATGATTTTGCTTGATAGCAAAGTGGTTATGAGCTGCCCTTGGTATGAGATGAGTGATTGAATATGTTTGTGTAAGTGAAATGCAAGTGGAATGCATGAATGAACATGAAAAAAATGTGGACACTTGAACAACATTAGGGTTTGCTCATGTAATGGTATGTTAACCTTGTAATGGTCAATTAGTGACCATTTGAATGTGTGTAAGGAGGAATTGAAGTGAGTAAGGATGTTGGAGTTGAACTTAGGCATGCTGCCATTGGTGACCTGCAGGACTGGGTGTGAGTCCAGCAGGTTTGGGCAGCCATAAATGAAGTTGTATAGGTTCAATTAGTGCAAGACCAATTGTACATAATGGTACAACTTTGGTGAAGAAACCCTGCCTAGAAAACCAAACCAAGTTGACCTAGAAATTGCACTAATTCGGGTGACTTGCATTCTACCTGGGCAAAATGACCAAATGAATAGTATTTATTCATTTGGTCATAACTCAGTGTAGAAAGTTCCAATTGACCTGAAATTTTACCAGCAGATAGCTGAGACATAGACCTACAACTTTTAGGAAGAAACCAAACCCAAATTTTAATCATAACATGTTCAAAAACTGACCTGCAATAAGTGTACAAAACACAGTAGATTTGATTCTGTCCAGAAAATCTGGAAAATTTGTAATCCATCCAATTATAGTATTTAGGCCATAACTTGAGCTACAAAACTCCAAATGTAGTAATTCAAAAAAAGAAATATAAATAAATACAATAAGGAACAACTTTTATGAAGATAATTTTTCCAAATTCCTACTGTACAAAGGACCAATGGAATAGTAAACTTAGTGCTTGAAATCTGAAAATTGTGAATAACCAACACTAAGTTTTGAAATGGTATTGGCAACCAATACTAACAAATTTAGAATGTAAAATGTGGTATGTTGGGAATATTAGAACCAATGTACCTATCATCTATGCAAAAGTCAACATTTTAGTTGACTAATGAAATGAATAGTAACACTTAAACTTCAAATTCAAGAATTGTAAAACTTAAAACTGTAACATGCCCTAATACACTTAGTAAGATTGGTTTAGATAAGTTGGCATACTAATATGGTTCAGCTAGCAGTACTGCACATGGCATTATGCCATTCTATGATTTTATGGCTTTTAGCCATTCTGACACTGTGATGATACTTGGCCTTGTGCCTAATGTTTACTACAGTTTATTAGCTGTTCTGTTGCACATCAGGAGATACATATGTGACCGATGGTGTGACGGCCCGAGGTACTTGATACCCAGTGCCAATTTACCTATTTATCTAGTCCAGTCATCCAGTATAGGTTACTTGGGCAACCAAAAATGAAAATTGATAAATTTAATGAAATAATGAATATAACAAGTACAAAATAAATAAAACTATAAATAATTATCGAAAATTTATCTGCATGAGACATCAATACATTCACTGCATATTTATTATCTTTAGTTCTTTTTTTTTTATTATTGGCACCACTAAGCATTATTGCTTAACGCATTGTTTTTTGCCACGTATAGGTTCTGAAGAGACTGCCAGAGAGCCCAGTAGACCATAGACTGGGTGAGGCCATCTACAATTCTGCATAGTGTCCGTGTCACTTCACCGACTTCAGTGCATTGGTAGGGCACTAGATTTCATTTTGGTATTTTATAATTAACTTTTATTTTCTCATGTATAATTGAGACCTGTTTAATATATTTTGGTATTAATGTAAATAGTGGAAATTTGTGTTTATATATGAAAAATTGAATATTTATTTATGACTTGTATATGAATATCATGTGAAATGAATGAATGAGAAATGGAAGTATTGTTGAGAAATATTGAGACTTTGTTGATAAAATGGAGTTTGGGAATGATTGAAAACTTATTGGAAGTATTTTTCACAGGTTCCGAAGAACTGTTTTCTCCATTTTTAGCCGGTACTCTGCCGGATTTTGTATAAAATTTACGAAATCTTAAATAAATTATATTTCACAAATTGTACATCATAACTATAAATAAAAATAAATTAAGGAAGAATAAAAATGATTGAAATAAAATAGGGTGTTCAGGTACACTAAGTGACATATCTTACTCGGCTTTACTGTTGACGGGTAAGGGGTGTCACACTTATGCCCAAAGTAGGCAATTCCTCGAGTGGTTAGAGCCCAATCGTTACGATTGGTATCAGAGCCGCTCGCCTGTCCTCTTGGGCGATGGTGGGGCAAACCTCAGTAAGGACGCTGAGTCCTGAAAGGGGGGGAGAAAGGTCCCTTAGGCAAATCCCACATCGGCAAAGCAAGGAGATGGTCTTGGGTTCAAAAAGTTATGATATATAAAATGGGGGAACTAATCACTAGAGGCACCTTTTGGTGGAATGGCCTAGAGAGTTGGAAGAACTCCAGGGTTAAGCGTGCTCACTTGAGAGAAATCCTAGGATGGGTGACCTCCTGGGGAGTTCTCCATTCCACCTATGACAAAACCATGAGGCTTATGGCCAAAGCGGACAATTCCTCTAGTGGTTGGAGTCCAATTGTTACAGGGAAAATTCTCAGGGCAGAGGCCGCCTAGATCCAGACAGTAGACATCTAGGGGTTCCTTTCCTACCCGTGGTTGTGAGACTTATGGCAGGACTCATGGAGGAGTATGTTATAAGGCTATAGGAGCCTATTACAACTGTGGTAGAAGTGGGCATTTTGCTAGAGATTGCACTAGTGCTCGTAGGTCTGGGCCACCTACCACCACTGAGGGATCTGTTCAAGGTTCTGCTTCTAGAGGATAGCAGACAGTTAGTGGGGGCCGAGGACAAGGTAAGGGTAACACTTCTAGCAGCCAAGGCACAATGAGCTAACAAGAACAAAGTGGTGCATCAGCCAAGGTGTACACCATGCGCTAGAGAGATGAGGCTGAGACATTAAATATTGTGGCTGGTACTTTCTCCATCTTTGGTAGAGATGTATATGTGCTGTTTGACCCTAGTTCTACACATTCTTATGCTAGTACCAGTATTGCATACTCTGTTGCTATTCCTTGTGTGAAATTGGATTATGATGTGCTAGTGACTAGTCCTTTAGGGCAAGAGGTTAGGGTGAACAAATTATATAAAGATTGTCCTTTGGTGATCCAACGACATACATTCCTGTCAGACTTAATTGAAATGCCCTTCCGAGATTATGATATCATCTTGGGCATAGATTGGTTAGCCAGGCATCACGCCATGATCGATTGTAGACTAAAGACAGTCACTTTAGGTCTTCCCGAGTATGCAAATGTAGTGATACACGGGGAAAGGCAGTTATTGCCATCCAACATCATTTCAGATGCACTTGCTAGAAAGATGATTAGAAAGGGATGTGAAGCTTATCTAGCTCATGTGATAGACACCCAGGTGGGGAGTCCAAATCTTAAAGATATTCCTACGGTATGGGATTTTCTGGATGTCTTTCCAAAAGAATTACCGGGATTGCCTCCGGAAAGAGAGGTGCAGTTTGAAATTGAGACTATGCCTGGTGTGGAGCCAATCTCCATCACTCCTTATAGGATAGCACCTGCTGAGTTGAAAGAGTTGAAGGTGCAATTGCAGAAATTGTTAGATAAGGGTTTCATCCACCCTAGTGTGTCACCTTGGGGAGCACCAGTATTATTTGTGAAGAAGAAGGATGGTACTCTCTGCCTATGCATAGAATACAGACAGTTGAATAAGGTGACCATAAAGAATAGATATCCTCTACCACGGATCGATGATTTATTTGATCAGTTGAAGGATGCAACTATATTCTCCAAAATTTACTTGAGATCGGGCTACTACAAGTTGAGGGTGCAGGAGCAAAGTATTCCTAAAACTGCCTTTAGGACTCGGTATGGCCACTATGAGTTCTTGGTAGTGCCATTCAGGTTGAATAATGCTCCAACTGCTTTTATGGGCTTGATGAACACTATCTTCAAGCCATATTTCAACCAGTTTGTTGTGGTGTTCATTGATGATATTTTGGTGTGCTCAAAGAATGCAGAGGAACACGACAAGCACTTGAGGTTAGTATTGCAGACTTTGAGGGAGAAACAGTTGTATGCCAAACTGTCGAAATGTGAGTTTTGGCTAAAGGAGATTACATTTTTGGGGCATATTATATCTGCAAAGGGTATCCAGGTGGTTCCTAGCAAAGTAGAAGCCATTCTTAATTGGAAGCCACCTAGAAATGTCACAAAAGTTCGGAGTTTCCTTAGTTTAGCCGGGTATTACAGAAGGTTTGTGAAGGGATTCTCCATGCTAGCATTTCCACTGACCAAGCTACTTAGGAAGGATGTAAAATTTCAATGGACTGATCAGTGTCAGGAAAGTTTTGATGAGTTAAAAAGGCATTTAACTGAAGCTCTGATCTTAACCTTGCCCACTTTGGGTAAGGAGTATACCATATACAATGATGCTTCTCATAACGGATTAGGCTGTGTGTTGATGCAAGATAGGAATGTCATTACCTATGCTTCACGCCAGCTTAAACCGCATGAGAGGAATTATCCTACGCATGACTTGGAGCTAGCAGCCATTGTCTTTGCCTTGAAGATCTGGAGACATTACTTGTATGGGAAAAGTTTGAAGTACATGGGCACACAAAAGGAGTTAAATTTGAGGCAGAGGAGATGGTTAGAGTTGATAAAAGATTATGATTGTTTGATAGACTATCAGCCTAGAAAAGCTAATGTTGTAGCTGATGCTTTAAGTTACAAGACTATGGCTAGTTTGAGAGTTTCTCCATTGTCCATGGTGCATGAGTTAAGGGCATTGCATGCTAATTTGGAGATTAATGAAGATG